>NC_090177.1:3657482-3689982 GCF_024679245.1 Pseudorasbora parva | reverse complement strand
GTCGGGAGATGGGAGAAAGTTGTAGAAAGTCAACCATCACTGCAGCTCTTCACCAGTCAGGGCTTTATGGCAGAGTAGCCAGACAGAAGCCTCTCCACAGTGCAACACACATGAAAGTTTGCTAAAAAAAAGACTTCAAGATGGTGAGATATAAGATTCTCTGGTCTGATGAGACCAAGTTAAAACTTTTTGGCCTAAATTTTAAGTGGTATGTGTGGAGAAAAATATCACCTGTCCAATACAGTCCCAACAGTGAAGCATGGTGGTGGCAGCATCATGCTGTGGGGGTGTTTTTCAGCTGCAGGGACAGGACGACTGGTTGCAATCGAGGGAAAGATGAATGCGGCCAAGTACAGGGATATCCTGGACAAAAACCTTCTCCAGAGTGCTCAAGACCTCAGACTGGGCCAACGGTTCACCTTCCAACGAGACAATGACCCTAAGCACAGCTAAAATAACGAAGGAGTGGCTTTACAACAACTTGATTGGCCCAGCCAGAGCCCTGACTTAAACCCAGTTGAGCATCTCTGGAGAAACCTGAAAATGGCTTTCCACCAACATTTACCATCCAACCAAGCTCATTTCAATATAACAAAGTGAAACATTTAAGGAGGTCTGAATACTTTCCGTACCCACTGTAGATGGATGGATGGATGGATGGATGGATGGATGGATGGATGGATGGATAAATAGATAGACAGGCAGACAGACAGACAGATAGATAGATAGATAGATAGATAGATAGATAGATAGATAGATAGATAGATAGATAGATAGATAGATAGATTATACTTTATCACAACAAATATATAATATAAACAATATACATAATTACATTATAATATATAACTCAATTAATATGAAATGTAATGCAGTTTATTATGCCTCCCTAATAGAAATGTAAACATTTGCCATGTTGTATTGAATAAATGAGCACTAGTATGAGTTTATCCTGCAGCACGTTTTTATTCCTCTAATGTTTTAATTATTGCTGTTTTATTGCCGCCTCACCTCGGCTCTCCGCAGCTCCCACACGCACAGCGGCAACGCCACCGCGAGCGTCAGCGCGAACAACAGCGCGACCAGCGGCCGAATCCAACGCCGCCAACGCCCGCAGCACCCCGGCATCTTCCCCCGCGGACACCGACCCGCTCGCTACAGCACGACCGGCATCCGTGATGCGATCACACCATCGAGCTCCACCGGAGGAGCGGTCGGTGGTCACGCGCGATGCGGTAAACAAACAGGGCGTGATTCCCACACGAGCCGAATCCTACTATTGAGAAGGCTCATGAATATTAAACAGGAGAGGCTGACGTTGCTTGGTAACCTTGAGCAACTACAGAACTGACGTCACTTAATCTTATTAATATACATAATCCACAGCATCCACAGGATGATAAGCGCTCAGTGGATAAAATCTTTGGTCAATCAGCTCTACTGGTCAGACGTCAAAATATAATGTAATTAACATTCATAAGCCAAGCCTTCGCTGTAGTAGGATTTGTTAATGTGCTTATATGTTCTATTTTTGTCACAAAACAGCTTGATTTGCACAAAATGCATTAGATTAGTTCATATATTATATCTGATAAAATGATCGAGGGAAAAAATGCATGTAAATGATTTATTAATAAATAAACAAAACTTTACTGTACTTTTCCTACTAAAAACAAAAACAAATCTGTGGCTTAGATTCATTAAAGGTGCACTATGGAGCTTTCCGTCCACTGGAGGGCGCCTATTCAAAACAAATCGTAGTTTGATGACGCAATGTGTGAGCGCAGCATCTTGGGAGATGTGGTCTTCTCATCACAGCCGGTGGAAAATAGGACTCGGGCAGAAATCACGTTCATGCATGCGGTTATTAACGTTACTGTAGTCTAAAGCAGAGCAGGACCGAGTGTTATGGACCTGAGCACAGCTGCTGGAGCGATTGTTAAACAAATACCCACCTCGCGAATACCGGGACTTTTATTATGACGGGACGAGACACATTCGCCGAGCGCCTGCACAGATCCGTTCTTCCGGTTATGATTTTGAGGTAATGTAGCTCTGTTTATGATATTAGATACATTTAAGTGTGTTCAAAACGATGTTATGACGTTACTCCATGCGTTCACTTGTTCACACTGCTAAGAGTAAAGCGCTCCTGCCAAATAAAAGCCGAAACCGAGGGTAACGCAGATATGACGCGATTGACAGGCGACTCCCTCAAATGCAATGCTGCAATGTCCCTGTCCTTAGTTAAAATAGCAATTTTCTCACAATTTACAAATAGTTGGAAACTTCTGGGATATTGTAGGTACTCAACTGAACAAAATATATAACACTGGCCTAGTGGTTTTTGGATATTTTACTGCAAAAATACTACATAGTTCACCTTTAAAACTCATGTCAGCTGTTTAATGATGCTCTTAATTCTGACGAAACAATTTCCTGAGAAAATTCTTTCCCCATTTTCCTACTAAAATGGCAAGTGGTCTGTGAGAATGACCCCGTAATTCTGCCTCTTAAGCTGACAGATTCACAACCAGCAGACCACACACTGATAAACAAACTTCAAACATTTATTTACATGTAAAACAAAAAGTACATTTGTTTTCAGAGCTACTGTCTGATGCAAAACAACATTAGCCAACATCAACCCATGTGGAAATGCAGAGTACATATATGAGATTTAATTTGACTCACTTCGACTGTTTCTAATAAATAGCTTCACTTAGGGTCTGTAATTGAGTAGTCGATCGTGTTAAACCTGTGCGGTTACAGTGACAATGAGACGGTTACAGTGACGTGCCGTCTCATTCCCTTCTCAGGGAACCATGGTAACAGTGACACATGAGGTGTTTCTCAATGTCAAGGATGCTTCCTTGGAAGGACTGATCCTTCCAAGTCACTTCCTTCAGAGGCTAGGCGAGGCTCCTATTTAGCATTCGGAGAACAACGTAAATGGAACAGGCTAACAAGTGCACGTCATTGCGTCATTACGTCAGTGAAAAGGTCCGTTGGCCATCAATAACATTATGTGTAACGTTTTTGTATATATTTTTATATCAATACAGTAGTAATTTGTACCGGCATTTAAACGTTAAACTTTACGTATATTTACTACGGTTATAACAAATGTTTGGTAACGTAAATAAAAGCATTGTGGCAATCAGCGAGGTGAGGGACTATGAGAGCGGGCCGGTGGAGCTGTCGGTAATGAGCGGCAGCTGATCGCCTCCACACCGGTCTCGGCTCACGGCAGAGTGATTGGAGTATAAATGGTGGAGCGTGGAAGACGAGAGAGGACTAGGCCTGTTTATGTTATGGTTTATTATGTGTGTGTGGGCAGTCGCCCGTGAGGGGTTTCCCCGTGTTACTTTCGTTTTGTTTATTATTTATTATAAAGTTATTGGACGTTCTCCGGTTCCTGCCTCCTTCCTTCCCATCTCCAAACTCCGATACAAGCATATTTGCCCCGTTCACGCTCTGACTCCGAGAACGTCAGAAGATAGCGAAGCTGCACGCATAGGATTGTAGGTGATTTGAGAACGCGAAGAGCGCGAAGGCTGCTCATATGCATCCTTTTCTGTATATGACATTTTTCGAACGAAGGACTCAGTCCTTGGTTGAAATTCCGAGGATCCTCGACATTGGAACAGTCCTTCGTCGGATGTTGATGACGTGGCATCCTTGGAATTCTGGCTTCCGAGGATCCTTCCTTGACATTGAGAAACGCCTATAGTCTCATTCCCTTCTCAGGGAACCATGGTTACAGTGACACATTGTCTCATTCCCTTCTCAGGGAACCATGGTTACAGTGACACATGGTCTCATTCCCTTCTCAGGGAACCATGGTTACAGTGACACATGGTCTCATTCCCTTCTCAGGGAACCATGGTTACAGTGACACATCGTCTCCTTCTCTTCTCAGGGAACCATGGTTACAGTGACGTGCTGTCTCATTCCCTTCTCAGGGAACCATGGTTAAAGTGACGTGCTGTCTCATTCCCTTCTCAGGGAACCATGGTTACAGTGACGTGCTGTCTCATTCCCTTCTCAGGGAACCATGGTTACAGTGACGTGCTGTCACATTCCCTTCTCAGGGAACCATGGTTACAGTGACGTGCTGTCTCATTCCCTTCTCAGGGAACCATGGTTACAGTGACGTGCTGTCTCATTCCCTTCTCAGGGAACCATGGTTACAGTGACGTGCTGTCTCATTCCCTTCTCAGAGAACCATGGTTACAGTGATGCACCGTCTCATTCTCTTCTCAGGGAACCATGGTTACAGTGACGTGCTGTCTCATTCCCTTCTCAGGGAACCATGGTTACAGTGACACATCGTCTCATTCCCTTCTCAGGGAACCATGGTTACAGTGACGTGCTGTCTCATTCCCTTCTCAGAGAACCATGGTTACAGTGACACATCATCTCGTTCCCTTCTCAGGGAACCATAGTTACAGTGATGCACCGTCTCATTCCCTTCTCAGGGAACCATGGTTACAGTGACACATGGTCTCATTCCCTTCTCAGGGAACCATGGTTACAGTGACACATCGTCTCATTCCCTTCTCAGGGAACCATGGTTACAGTGACGTGCTGTCTCATTCCCTTCTCAGAGAACCATGGTTACAGTGACACATCATCTCGTTCCCTTCTCAGGGAACCATAGTTACAGTGATGCACCGTCTCATTCCCTTCTCAGGGAACCATGGTTACAGTGATGCACCATCTCATTCCCTTCTCAGGGAACCATGGTTACAGTGACGTGCCGTCTCATTCTCTTCTCAGAGAACCATGGTTACAGTGACGTGCCGTCTCATTCCCTTCTCAGGGAACCATGGTTGCAGTGACACATGGTCTCATTCCCTTCTC
Organism: Pseudorasbora parva; assembly: GCF_024679245.1. Classification (NCBI taxonomy): domain Eukaryota; kingdom Metazoa; phylum Chordata; class Actinopteri; order Cypriniformes; family Gobionidae; genus Pseudorasbora; species Pseudorasbora parva. The sequence continues at coordinate 3,685,116 of NC_090177.1, read as the reverse complement.
AGGGAACCATGGTTACAGTGATGCACCGTCTCATTCCCTTCTCAGGGAACCATGGTTACAGTGATGCACCGTCTCATTCCCTTCTCAGAGAACCATGGTTACAGTGACACATCGTCTCATTCCCTTCTCAGGGAACCATGGTTACAGTGATGCACCGTCTCATTCCCTTCTCAGAGAACCATGGTTACAGTGACGTGCTGTCTCATTCCCGTCTCAGGGAACCATGGTTACAGTGACGTGCCGTCTCATTCCCTTCTCAGGGAACCATGGTTACAGTGATGCACCGTCTCATTCCCTTCTCAGAGAACCATGGTTACAGTGACGTGCCATCTCATTCCCTTCTCAGGGAACCATGGTTACAGTGATGCACCGTCTCATTCCCTTCTCAGGGAACCATGGTTACAGTGACACATTGTCTCATTCCCTTCTCAGGGAACCATGGTTACAGTGACGTGGCGTCTCATTCCCTTCTCAGGGAACCATGGTTACAGTGATGCACCGTCTCATTCCCTTCTCAGGGAACCATGGTTACAGTGACACATTGTCTCATTCCCTTCTCAGGGAACCATGGTTACAGTGACGTGCCGTCTCATTCCCTTCTCAGGGAACCATGGTTACAGTGATGCACCGTCTCATTCCCTTCTCAGAGAACCATGGTTACAGTGACGTGCCATCTCATTCCCTTCTCAGGGAACCATGGTTACAGTGATGCACCGTCTCATTCCCTTCTCAGGGAACCATGGTTACAGTGACACATCGTCTCATTCCCTTCTCAGGGAACCATGGTTACAGTGATGCACCGTCTCATTCCCTTCTCAGAGAACCATGGTTACAGTGACGTGCCGTCTCATTCCCTTCTCAGGGAACCATGAATACAGTGACGTGCCGTCTCATACCCTTCTCAGGGAACCATGGTTACAGTGACGCACCGTCTCATTCCCTTCTCAGGGAACCATGGTTACAGTGACGCACCGTCTCATTCCCTTCTCAGGGAACCATGGTTACAGTGACACATCGTCTCGTTCTCTTCTCAGGGAACCATGGTTACAGTGATTCACCGTCTCATTCCCTTCTCAGGGAACCATGGTTACAGTGACGCACCGTCTCATTCCCTTCTCAGGGAACCATGGTTACAGTGACACATCGTCTCGTTCCCTTCTCAGGGAACCATGGTTACAGTGACACATAGTCTCATTCCCTTCTCAGGGAACCATGGTTACAGTGATGCACCGTCTCATTCCCTTCTCAGAGAACCATGGTTACAGTGACGTGCTGTCTCATTCCCTTCTCAGGGAACCATGGTTACAGTGATGCACCGTCTCATTCCCTTCTCAGAGAACCATGGTTACAGTGACGTGCCATCTCATTCCCTTCTCAGGGAACCATGGTTACAGTGATGCACCGTCTCATTCCCTTCTCAGGGAACCATACAGTTGACTTAAAGGAGTGAATGAAAATGAGTGTGTGAATACGGACAGCTGTTGTGTGTACATCCGATGTACACTCGTTATTGCGGTGCATTGTGGGATTGAATGAGTGCACTCGATAATGTCCGCTATGGTTTCAGACACCACTACCAATGGCTGTTCCCTCAAATAATGCCCTATTTGAGGGTATAGGGGGCGGTTTCAGATTCATCCTGGGTTCACACCAAGAACAAGCTGGATAAGATAACTAGAATGAGACGGTGCATCACTGTAACCATGGAACTGCGAAGATAACTAAATGTAATTTGCTTTATTAAGTGTGGGTGGATTCTGATTCGTAGTGATTTAAAACTCTGAATCAATCAAACCAACTGCTTGACAAAGACCCCTGCTGGTCAAAACTGTAAAACTGGCATGAAAACACTATTTACAAAACCATCACAAATGCTTTATTGAAAGTGTAATCCATTAAATGGAATCTACAAATCATCAAATAACATCAAAATATTGTTATCTGAACAAAATTAGTGAATATAAATTGATAGACAAAAAGTGTACAAAATTTTAAAATATGCACTGTCGCACCTACTGATAAATAGCAGGCACAATCAGTGCAATAGCAATAATTATATAAATATATATGTTAATATTTCTTTCTCACACTGGATGACTTAGTGTCTGAAATAGTGTCTGTTTACCCAGAGTACACACTGATCTTGTTCAGTGTGTGTGTGTGTGTGTAGGTTTATGGTAGGTTTAGGGGTAGGGGCAGTGTATGGGGATAGAAAATACGTTTGTAGAGTATAAAAACCATTACGCCTATGGAGAGTCCCCACATTTCACAAAAACAAACGTGTGTGTGTGTGTGTGTGTGTGTCAGTTGTAGCTGTCCTTGCGCAGTGCGATCCGGTCTGATAAGCCGTTCTGATCAGGGTTCTTGTACTGGAAACTGGTCCCGTTTAGGGGCACGACACTGCTTAACAACGAGCCAGTCGGATAACACCAGCAACACAAACACGACTGAGAGAGAGAGAGAGAGAGAGAGAGAGAGAGAGAGAGAGAGAGAGAGAGAGAGAAAAGATTAGATCATTCATATTCATATCATATTATCAGACTCATGACAAACACAAACAAGTCATTGATTAAATTTGAGTGCTCGTTTTTTAATAATAATAAAAAATAAAAAACATTTATTTTAATTTAGCCTTAAATACAGGACAAGATACAGTAAGTGTCTCATTCCACGAATGAAAATGGGCCATTGGCGTCCTCTGCTGGCATTTGTTATAGTACATAATGTACTGTATATATATATATATATATATATATATATATCAGGGTTCGTACACCTTTTCAAAGGTCAAATTCAAGCACTTTTCAAGCACTTTCAAGGTCCATTTTAAAGATTTTTCCAGCACCTAACACCGCTGTAAATTACATACCAATACATTGTCAAAATTATTATTTAGTGATCATCACATTAAAAAGATAATAATGCTATAAACAGCCAAAATTGTGTTTCGTAAAGCAGAAGGATCAGATATTTAACCAAATCACAAGTTTTATTTATTTTAAATGTATCACTGTCTAAGTAGACTGTGCTTACTATCTAACCTGCCTTTGGGCAGCCTTTGTCAACAAAATCACTTGACGGGTTCACTTAACTTTCACTTCATTTATTGAAAATTTTAAAACTGCAAACATTCGTCTTTGAGGTAGACAGTCAATCGGATTCAGCTCATTGACCTTTCTATTTTAAATTAATTTCTTTTTTTTGTGTGTATGTCTATAGGCAATCAAATATTTCTTCACAAGAGATCACTTTATATGATAAGGCTTAAGCTTTTTTTTTCATAAACATTGCTCAATTACCATTACAATTATCTCACAAATATGCTTACAGTGCATGTTCTACAATGGGGTAATTGTGTTGCAGTAGCTTACATAAAGCACAAGAAAGCTTGACTTCAAACGGTAAAAAGAAGAGAAAACAGTAATAAAATAAGAACAAATAAGAAAAAATAATAGCACAAATAATTCAGGTATAGGCCTAGGTCTAACTGTATTCAGTTGAGAAACTGAATTAAAAAAATAAACAAGTTATCAAATTTAAAATAACATTGGCTTTTCATTGTAAAAATTTAATACATATTAATCTGTTAAAGTTACATAAGTTTATCAGTAAAGAGCAGCATATGATCTTTTGTCTTTTGTAGTTTGAATAACTGCTGCCCCTTTAAGACCTGACGCAAGTGTGGAATCAAAACACTGTTCCTGTTACTCATTCTTCTGAACTGTTTACGATGGTATTTACGTTAATACACACCCAGGTGAACATTGTAACATTTTGTGTGTGTATTTGACCATTAATAAGCTGGGAAAATGATCTATTTTTTATTTTATTTACTTGTATGTGAGAGGTCGGCTTATAACGGTATGTGCTCACTTCAGATATGAGCGCGAAATCTGCGGGAATTTGTAGAATTATGTGCAATCCTGTGCGAAATTCAGACCAATCACACACTAACACACTGTCATAAAGAAAAATCCATCAGAACGCGTCGGCACGTTAATGTTCAGATGGTTAACCTGTCGGCCGGAGGCGGAGGAGAGCAACAGGTGTAGAGAGGAGAGGTATCGTTTCGGATATTACATTATCGATGCATTTCAAAAATATCAATATTTTTGACAGCACTAAGTTACTTGTATGACCATCTGACACTATTTTTATGTACTGAGCTAACGTTTGTAGGTTTTAATTTGCGGATTTGTGGCTAACGTTACGTTCACTGCCTATTCCACAAATGAACATGCCATAACGGACATGCTAATCTTACATTATCACATTATACATGAGTTTCGTTGCAAAACGAGATATATCCATTTTGAGAAATGTTGGTTATTTGACATTATTATTTAAGACATCAACAGTCAAGTTCATTCACAATTTTTGTACATTAAACTATTACTTGAGCTCAGTGCAGGCCAGGGACACAATATTCTTCAAATCCAGGATATTTTTAATTTAATTTTATGTCCATGAATAGTTCATAAATAAGTCAAAAACCATGCCAAACTGCAACATATTTATCTTAACATTGTCAAACATCTTAAATTGGTTAAAAAAAAACAATACATCATAAATATATGGAATAGTATATACAAAGATTGATTAATAATAATAAGATTCCGAGTAAGTTTTGGCCAGAACATACATACATATATATTTTTTTCTTTTTTCTTTTTGCAAAACGCTATATATCCACCATAGGCTATATTATTCTACTGTAATACCATTAAGAAAAGCTTGTGTGTGTGTGCGTGTGTGTGCGCGCGCGCGCGCATGACACAGACCAACGTTACTCGCAGTCGCACGATGAACAAAATAAATCTTTGGATGTTTTCGCTCCCCTGAATGCCTTGCCGTTTGGTCTTCTCCCTTTGATGATTTTCTTAAGATGCCTTCCTGACCGGCTCCAATCCGTCATCGAAATCCATAACGTTAAGCTTGACTCTGAAGCTTTGATTCTCTGACTGACAGACAGCTGTTGATCAGTGACGTAGCCAATACGTGACTGACAGCTCGCCTACAGTATAAACAATTAAATGGTAAACCTTTTTTAGTTAGCCTATTGAATCCTCTTTTTAAAAATATGTTTTTTGTTTTGCTATTATCGTTAAATCACTGAGCAAACTCGGAGCACTTCACCGGCGGTGACTCTCTCCTCGCATGACATCCTGAGCTCGCGCAGCATCCTGAACGTTCTTTATCGCACTTTGTAAAGACACTGGGCTGGCGGATATCGCGTTTTGTGAAAAAAATACATTTTGTAGGAGGCTTAAAATGTACATTTTTAAATCTTATTAATGACAGCAATTAACACATAGATTAAGGTACATCTAAACAGTGATTTCCAATAATAAAATCTAAATGTCAAAAAATGGCGTTTATCGCGTTTTGCAACCAAACTCTTCATATGTAACGTACTCTGTCACTTATGCGAATTCCTAGCTAGCAGTTAATAGCTGGTTAAACAAATAGTCGCTAATGTGTAACGTTAGGCTACAGTAAACTTTAGTTAGCTTACTTGAAGTCAATGAGTAAGCCTACCTTTCATGTGACTCGAAAGAGCAGACTCGCCCATAGTGAAAAGCTGCAAGTGTTTTAGCAGACTTTACAAGAGGCACTTCGTGGGGTTTGTGGCCGTTTGATCCAAAATTCGAATTTAGCATCATTCAGCCAACGTTCAATGAAACGACAACATGGGGGCGGAGTCACACATGGAAATAGACAGGCAGATCGCGAGCACAGCAGGTTTCATTTTAGGCTCTCCAACATATTATATTTCTACATTTAATAAACGAACTATTTAGTCAGATAGGTATTTGTTGTAAAATAAATAGTTACAATTTCAAGCATTTTTAAGCACTTTATCTAAAATTCAAGCACTTTTCAAACCTTGAAAACACAACATCAAAATTCAAGCACTTTCAAGGATTTCAAGCACCCGTACGAACCCTGATATATATATATATATATATATATATATATATATATATATATATATATATATATATATATATATACTTAAAAAATAAAATGAAAATGGCAAAAACACACGAGTGAATTACTAAAACATTAACAAATTAAAATACAAACAGAAAATATAAAAATAAAGAGCAATTCAAAATATTAATAAAAACTACAGAAGTATCTCAATGATGCTAAATGCTTTCATTGGGCCCTAAAAAATGCTTTTTTGTTAAACATTTAATAAATTGTGTAAGTTTCACCTTTTCAGTTAATTAATTTGACTATTAACATTTAATGTAACCGTTAAAATGTTATCAAATTAAACTGGAAAAAAAAAATTAATCTCCGGTTTGTACCCTGAAGCAGTTCTTGAACCTCTTGCTGACGAAGTAGAGGATTATGGGATTGATGCAGGAGTTGATGGTGGCCAGATTTATACTGAAGTAATCAAACACCAACAAGAAACTGAGACACAAAAACAACAACAACACAAGTCAATGAACCAACTTCAGGTAATACACATTAAAAATATTTGATTGGTCAAAACCTCACTGTGTGTGTGTGTGTGTGTGTGTGTGTGGCCTGTTAAACCCTACATTATGGGGACAGAATCTCCCCACAAAGATGGCAATATCCGAAATTCTTGTCCTTGTGCGGACATTTTTTGGTCCCCATGAGGAAAACATCTTATAAATCATACAGAATGATGTTTTTTGAAAATGTAAAAATGCTGAATGTTTCCTGTGATGGGTAGGTTTAGGGGCAGTGTGTGTGTGTGCGTGCGTGCGTGCGTGCGTGTGTGCGTGCGTGCGTGTGTGTGTGTGTGTGTCATACTTCAGCAGGTCGCAGCGGCCGACGTCGTTCTGAAAATAAACCATCTTCTTCAGGATGCGACTCAGATGCAGTGGAAACCAGCAGAGAGCGAAGATCAGTACCAGAGAGAACACCGCTTTAGCCACTTCACGCCTCTGGACACACACACACACACACACACACACACACACACACACACACACACACACACACACACACACACACACGTTACGACATCTTCATCTGCCTTTAGTGTGTAATCAGGTTGCAGTTTGAGCATGAAAACGATTCATATGCAGAATAAAGGGGCGGGGCCTGGTTGGTTTAGTAGTTAGTCGTGTGTTGAAACTGGCAGTTATGGTGAGGGGCGGGACATTTCCCAAACACCAATCACAACACACGGCTCCAGCTGACCAATCAGAGCACAGTGTGCTATCAGAAGGCGGGGCTTCATAGAGACAGGAACTAAACACAGTTACTGACAGACTGGGAAGAGAGGAGCCGCAATAATGGAGACTATGAGGAAATGATCAACATTCAGGCGGGAAAACCTGCTCTAGTAGAGCCAGAAAACAACATCATAAGTCGTCTTTAAAGGGGTGCTAAAACACATCCTTTCGAAGGCCTGATTGTGATTGTGGGGTGCACTGTAATGTGTGTTCATGCTTTGTTTTTAAAAAATTGCATTATTTTTCATATATTTTATTCTACACTGCTCTTTCTCTCCTTATTAAATGGTTTGATGGTTTCCTGGTTCAATGAAGCCGGTGTCATGACTAATCGTGTCCACTTAGGACCCCAGAGCGATTCTATTGGCTGAACAAACTTTCAACGGGTAATCTGTTCAGAGCCTGATTACAATTCTAAAATAGCGTTTTTATTTTTGTTGTTTAAATCGTGTTAAAATAGTCTTTAATGTCTTACAAATCATACGTTTCATATAGTAGTATAATAACTGAAGCTATAAGTGCTTATATAAGTATATAAGATATATATGAGCATATCTCGTATACAATCTATTTTATTTTGTGCACCTGTTCTGTATATTATTGTTTTTTTTTTTTATTCTTTATTATTTACATTATAGGTACATTACTATGTCATGATTTTGTATTACTAAGTTTATCAGTTGAAATAATTTATAACATTTTAGCAATTAATTACATATTTCAAGTTTGTGTGTGTGTGTATTTAGTATGGCAATTAATTTATAGTTTATTTTTAAACAATTTCTTGTCCAGAACCATGTATAACAACTTTTGATCAGGCATTTAAAACCGCTACCAAGATGGGTCCTATAAGCGGACACGATTTCACCGACGGACAGGAATCATCATGACACCGGTCCCTCAAAAATATGCAGTGGGCTCTGATTGTTTCGCTGGCCCAGCTGTGTTGTGATTGGCTAACCGCCTAGTGCCCTCCAGTCCACTCTTCTCCACAGCAATAAAAATAGCCCCGCCCCCTTATTTAATATTCACGGAGGAGGGGCTTATGTAAATATTTAACCCGCTGATGTCAGCGAGTCTGGAGGAAAAGGCTGTAGTTCTCTATCTGTAGTCCTTAGAAAGTGATTTCTTTAAAAGGAAACATCTCCCTTTGCTTTAAACTTTGAGCGTTGTAACTTTGCAGATGTTGTTTATGCTCAAACAGCAAACATACACACTAGGTAAAGTTAGAAAAGTGAAATCGTTTTTTTACCGCCCATTTAAGGCAACATGTCCTCCTACCAATACGCCTATATAGGTAATTTGTCACTTCCTAGAAATACGACCCACAGGAACGTTTAATAAAGTTGCGCCCCTATCGACAATATTTTAATTAATTAAATATGACGCAGAGGAGCGTTTACTAAAGTTGCGCCCCTATCGACAATATTTTAATTAATTAAATATGACGCAGAGGAGCCTTTACTAAAGTTGCGCCCCTATCGACAATATTTTAATTAATTAAATATGACGCAGAGGAGCGTTTACTAAAGTTGCACACCTATCAACAATATTTTAATTAATTAAATATGACGCAGAGGAGCGTTTACTAAAGTTGCACACCTATCAACAATATTTTAATTAATTAAATATGACGCACAGGATCGTTTACTAAAGTTGCGCCCCTATCGATAATATTTTAATTAATTAAATATGACGCAGAGGATCGTTTACTAAAGTTGCACACCTATCAACAATATTTTAATTAATTAAATATGACGCACAGGATCGTTTACTAAAGTTGCACCCCTATCGATAATATTTTAATTAATTAAATATGACGCAGAGGATCGTTTACTAAAGTTGCACACCTATCAACAATATTTTAATTAATTAAATATGACGCACAGGATCGTTTACTAAAGTTGCACCCCTATCGATAATATTTTAATTAATTAAATATGACGCAGAGGATCGTTTACTAAAGTTGCACACCTATCAACAATATTTTAATTAATTAAATATGACGCAGAGGATCGTTTACTGAAGTTGCGCCCCTATCGACAATATTTTAATTAATTAAATATGACGCAGAGGAGCGTTTACTAAAGTTGCACACCTATCAACAATATTTTAATTAATTAAATATGACGCAGAGGATCGTTTACTAAAGTTGCACCCCTATCGTCAATATTTTAATTAATTAAATATGACTCACAGGAGCGTTTACTAAAGTTGCGCCCCTATCAACAATATTTTAATTAATTAAATATGACGCAGAGGAGCGTTTACTAAAGTTGCGCCCCTATCAACAATATTTTAATTAATTAAATATGACGCACAGGATCGTTTACTAAAGTTGAGCCCCTATCGACAATATTTTAATTAATTAAATACGACCCACAGGAGCGTTTACTAAAGTTGCGCCCCTATCGATAATATTTTAATTAATTAAATATGACGCAGAGGATCGTTTACTAAAGTTGCGCCCCTATCGACAATATTTTAATTAATTAAATATGACGCAGAGGATTGTTTCCTAAAGTTGCACCCCTATCGACAATATTTTAATTAATTGAATACGACGCACAGGATCGTTTACTAAAGTTGCGCCCCTATCGACAATATTTTAATTAATTGAATACGACACAGAGGAGCGTTTACTAAAGTTGCGCCCCTATCGACAATATTTTAATTAATTGAATACGACACAGAGGATCGTTTACTAAAGTTGCGCCCCTATCGACAATATTTTAATTAATTAAATATGACGCAGAGGAGCGTTTACTAAAGTTGCGCCCCTATCGACAATATTTTAATTAATTAAATATGACGCAGAGGAGCGTTTACTAAAGTTGCAAACCTATCAACAATATTTTAATTAATTAAATATGACGCAGAGGAGCGTTTACTAAAGTTGCACACCTATCAACAATATTTTAATTAATTAAATATGACGCACAGGAGCGTTTACTAAAGTTGCGCCCCTATCAATAATATTTTAATTAATTAAATATGACGCAGAGGAGCGTTAACTAAAGTTGCACACCTATCAACAATATTTTAATTAATTAAATACGACGCACAGGATCGTTTACTAAAGTTGCACACCTATCAACAATATTTTAATTAATTAAATATGACGCACAGGATCGTTTACTAAAGTTGCACCCTTATCGACAATATTTTAATTAATTAAATATGACGCAGAGGAGCGTTTACTAAAGTTGCACACCTATCAACAATATTTTAATTAATTAAATATGACGCAGAGGAGCGTTTACTAAAGTTGCACACCTATCAAAAATTATTTTAATTAATTAAATACGACGCACAGGATCGTTTACTAAAGTTGCACACCTATCAACAATATTTTAATTAATTAAATATGACGCAGAGGAGCGTTTACTAAAGTTGCACCCCTATCGACAATATTTTAATTAATTAAATATGACGCAGAGGAGCGTTTACTAAAGTTGCACCCCTATCGACAATATTTTAATTAATTAAACACGACGCACAGGATCGTTTACTAAAGTTGCACACCTATCAACAATATTTTAATTAATTAAATATGACGCAGAGGAGCGTTTACTAAAGTTGCACCCCTATCGACAATATTTTAATTAATTAAATATGACGCAGAGGAGCGTTTACTAAAGTTGCACACCTATCAACAATATTTTAATTAATTAAATATGACGCACAGGATCGTTTACTAAAGTTGCACCCCTATCGACAATATTTTAATTAATTAAATATGACGCAGAGGAGCGTTTACTAAAGTTGCACACCTATCAACAATATTTTAATTAATTAAATATGACGCACAGGATCGTTTACTAAAGTTGCACACCTATCAACAATATTTTAATTAATTAAATATGACGCAGAGGATCGTTTACTAAAGTTGCACCCCTATCGACAATATTTTAATTAATTAAATATGACGCAGAGGAGCGTTTACTAAAGTTGCACACCTATCAACAATATTTTAATTAATTAAATATGACGCAGAGGAGCGTTTACTAAAGTTGCACACCTATCAACAATATTTTAATTAATTAAAAATGACGCACAGGATTGTTTACTAAAGTTGCACCCCTATCGACAATATTTTAATTAATTAAATACGACCCACAGGAGCGTTTACTAAAGTTGCGCCCCTATCAACAATATTTTAATTAATTAAATACGACTCACAGGATCGTTTACTAAAGTTGCGCCCCTATCGACAATATTTTAATTAATTAAATACGACTCACAGGATCGTTTACTAAAGTTGCGCCCCTATCGACAATATTTTAATTAATTAAATACGACGCACAGGATCGTTTACTAAAGTTGCACCCCTATCAACAATATTTTAATTAATTAAATACGACTCACAGGAGCGTTTACTGAAGTTGTGCCCCTATCGACAATATTTTAATTAATTAAATATGACGCACAGGATCGTTTACTGAAGTTGCACACCTATCAACAATATTTTAATTAATTAAATACGACTCACAGGAGCGTTTACTAAAGTTGCACCCCTATCAACAATATTTTAATTAATTAAATATGACGCAGAGGAGCGTTTACTAAAGTTGCACACCTATCAACAATATTTTAATTAATTAAAAATGACGCACAGGATCGTTTACTAAAGTTGCACCCCTATCGACAATATTTTAATTAATTAAATACGACCCACAGGAGCGTTTACTAAAGTTGCGCCCCTATCGACAATATTTTAATTAATTAAATACGACTCACAGGATCGTTTACTAAAGTTGCGCCCCTATCGACAATATTTTAATTAATTAAATACGACTCACAGGATCGTTTACTAAAGTTGCGCCCCTATCGACAATATTTTAATTAATTAAATACGACGCACAGGATCGTTTACTAAAGTTGCACCCCTATCAACAATATTTTAATTAATTAAATACGACTCACAGGATCGTTTACTAAAGTTGCGCCCCTATCGACAATATTTTAATTAATTAAATACGACTCACAGGATCGTTTACTAAAGTTGTGCCCCTATCGACAATATTTTAATTAATTAAATATGACGCACAGGATCGTTTACTAAAGTTGCACCCCTATCAACAATATTTTAATTAATTAAATATGACGCACAGGATCGTTTACTAAAGTTGCACCCCTATCAACAATATTTTAATTAATTAAATACGACTCACAGGAGCGTTTACTAAAGTTGCACCCCTATCAACAATATTTTAATTAATTAAATATGACGCACAGGATCGTTTACTAAAGTTGCGCCCCTATCGACAATATTTTAATTAATTAAATACGACTCACAGGAGCGTTTACTAAAGTTGCACCCCTATCAACAATATTTTAATTAATTAAATATGACGCACAGGATCGTTTACTAAAGTTGCACCCCTATCAACAATATTTTAATTAATTAAATACGACTCACAGGAGCGTTTACTAAAGTTGCGCCCTTATCGACAATATTTTAATTAATTAAATACGACGCACAGGATCGTTTACTAAAGTTGCGCCCCTATCGACAATATTTTAATTAATTAAATACGACTCACAGGAGCGTTTACTAAAGTTGCACCCCTATCAACAATATTTTAATTAATTAAATATGACGCACAGGATCGTTTACTAAAGTTGCGCCCCTATCGACAATATTTTAATTAATTAAATAGGACTCACAGGAGCGTTTACTGAAGTTGCGCCTCTATCACCAATATTTTAATTAATTAAATATGATGCACAGGATCGTTTACTAAAGTTGCGCCCCTATCGACAATATTTTAATTAATTAAATATGACGCACAGGATCGTTTACTAAAGTTGCGCCCCTATCGACAGTATTTTAATTAATTAAATATGACGCAGAGGAGCGTTTACTAAAGTTGCACCCCTATCGACAATATTTTAATTAATTAAATATGACGCACAGGATCGTTTACTAAAGTTGCGCCCCTATCGACAATATTTTAATTAATTAAATATGACTCACAGGAGCCTTTACTAAAGTTGCGCCCCTATCAACAATATTTTAATTAATTAAATACGACTCACAGGAGCGTTTACTGAAGTTGCACCCCTATCGACAATATTTTAATTAATTAAATCCGACTCACAGGAGCGTTTACTGAAGTTGCGCCTCTATCACCAATATTTTAATTAATTAAATATGATGCACAGGATCGTTTACTAAAGTTGCGCCCCTATCGACAATATTTTAATTAATTAAATAGGACTCACAGGAGCGTTTACTGAAGTTGCGCCTCTATCACCAATATTTTAATTAATTAAATATGATGCACAGGATCGTTTACTAAAGTTGCGCCCCTATCGACAATATTTTAATGAATTAAATACGACTCACAGGATCGTTTACTAAAGTTGCGCCCCTATCGACAATATTTTAATTAATTAAATATGACGCAGAGGAGCGTTTACTAAAGTTGCACCCCTATCAACAATATTTTAATTAATTAAATATGACGCAGAGGATCGTTTACTAAAGTTGCGCCCCTATCGACAATATTTTAATTAATTAAATATGACGCAGAGGATCGTTTACTAAAGTTGCGCCCCTATCGACAATATTTTAATTAATTAAATATGATGCACAGGATCGTTTACTAAAGTTGCGCCCCTATCACCAATATTTTAATTAATTAAATATGACGCAGAGGAGCCTTTACTAAAGTTGCGCCCCTATCGACAATATTTTAATTAATTAAATATGACACAGGATCGTTTACTAAAGTTGCACACCTATCAACAATATTTTAATTAATTAAATATGACACAGGATCGTTTACTAAAGTTGCGCCCCTATCAACAATATTTTAATTAATTAAATATGACGCACAGGATCGTTTACTAAAGTTGCGCCCCTATCGACAATATTTTAATTAATTAAATATGACGCACAGGATCGTTTACTAAAGTTGCGCCCCTATCGACAATATTTTAATTAATTAAATATGACGCACAGGATCGTTTACTAAAGTTGCACACCTATCAACAATATTTTAATTAATTAAATATGACACAGGATCGTTTACTAAAGTTGCACCCCTATCGACAATATTTTAATTAATTAAATACGACGCACAGGATCGTTTACTAAAGTTGCGCCCCTATCGACAATATTTTAATTAATTAAATACGACGCACAGGATCGTTTACTAAAGTTGCGCCCCTATCGACAATATTTTAATTATTTAAATATGACGCACAGGATCGTTTACTAAAGTTGCGCCCCTATCGACAATATTTTAATTAATTAAATACGACGCAGAGGAGCGTTTACTAAAGTTGCACACCTATCGACAACATTTTAATTAATTAAATACGACCCACAGGAGCGTTTACTAAAGTTGCGCCCCTATCGACAATATTTTAATTATTTAAATATGACGCACAGGATCGTTTACTAAAGTTGCGCCCCTATCGACAATATTTTAATTAATTAAATACGACGCAGAGGAGCCTTTACTAAAGTTGCGCCCCTATCGACAACATTTTAATTAATTAAATACGACCCACAGGAGCGTTTACTAAAGTTGCGCCCCTATCGACAATATTTTAATTATTTAAATATGACGCACAGGATCGTTTACTAAAGTTGCGCCCCTATCGACAATATTTTAATTAATTAAATACGACGCAGAGGAGCGTTTACTAAAGTTGCACCCCTATCGGCAATATTTTAATTAATTAAATATGACGCAGAGGAGCGTTTACTAAAGTTGCACCCCTATCGTCAATATTTTAATTAATTAAATATGACGCAGAGGAGTGTTTACTAAAGTTGCACCCCTATCGTCAATATTTTAATTAATTAAATACGACCCACAGGAGTGTTTACTAAAGTTGCGCCCCTATCGACAATATTTTAATTATTTAAATATGACGCACAGGATCGTTTACTAAAGTTGCGCCCCTATCGACAATATTTTAATTAATTAAATACGACGCAGAGGATCGTTTACTAAAGTTGCACACCTATCGACAACATTTTAATTAATTATTTACGACCCACAGGATCGTTTACTAAAGTTGCGCCCCTATCGACAATATTTTAATTAATTAAATATGACGCAGAGGAGCGTTTACTAAAGTTGCACACCTATCGACAACATTTTAATTAATTAAATACGACCCACAGGAGCGTTTACTAAAGTTGCGCCCCTATCGACAATATTTTAATTATTTAAATATGACGCACAGGATCGTTTACTAAAGTTGCGCCCCTATCGACAATATTTTAATTAATTAAATACGACTCACAGGATCGTTTACTAAAGTTGCGCCCCTATCGACAATGTTTTAATTATTTAAATACGACCCACAGGAGCGTTTACTAAAGTTGTGCCCCTATCGACAATATTTTAATTATTTTAATATGACGCACAGGATCGTTTACTAAAGTTGCGCCCCTATCAACAATATTTTAATTAATTAAATACGACCCACAGGAGCGTTTACTAAAGTTGTGCCCCTATCGACAATGTTTTAATTATTTAAATATGACGCACAGGATCGTTTACTAAAGTTGCGCCCCTATCAACAATATTTTAATTAATTAAATACGACGCAGAGGAGCGTTTACTAAAGTTGCACCCCTATCGTCAATATTTTAATTAATTAAATATGACGCAGAGGAGCGTTTACTAAAGTTGCACCCCTATCGTCAATATTTTAATTAATTAAATACGACTCACAGGAGCGTTTACTAAAGTTGCACCCCTATCGACAATATTTTAATTAATTAAATACGACTCACAGGAGCGTTTACTAAAATATTTTTGCTAAAGGGAAATATGACAAATGGTGGTAAAAAGTCCACACATTGCATTAAAATGAACACGCATTTTGATTGGTAATGACAGTCATACGCCATTTCATGATGTCAGACGTAACACGACACTGTCATTATTTTTACGCCAGCTAGAGGGCGCATGACTTTAAAACGTAAATATAGGTCGTAATAAAGTGCTTGAAAAACGACCTATAGAGTCGTATTTTTTTGGAGGACAGGTTGCTTTAAAGGCATCTAGCGCTCGGAAAGCGTTCCACCCCTAGGGGCTGCCATTGCTAACCAAGCCATCACCTGCTGTTAGCATCCCATTGACTCCCATTCATTTTTGAGTCACTTTGACAGTGAATAACTTTACATCTGAGGCGTTTAAAGACTCCATTTGTCCATTGTTTATTTCTAAAGAAACACGACAATGCATAAAAGGCTCCGTTACCTTGTATCTTACACTATCGCCCCGCAGAAGCTGTTTTTGTAAAAATAGGCTAACGATTGCGTCATAACCAACGCGACTCTGTCGCACAGTTGAGAAATTACCGTATAGACCTGAGGAGACGCTCGCAGGCAATCTTTTACTGTCTATTACCCCTTTTCCACCAGAATGCACCGAGTGCTAGTTCAGAGCCCGTGCTAGTGTCAGTTCTAAGTTGGTTCGACTTAAGAGCCTTTATGAACCGGTTTGGCTTTCCACATGTAAGAGAGCCACTGCAGAGCTAGGTCTTACGTCACTGTATACGTCTCATCTTTCTCGCTAGCGTTTTAGCAATGCTAGCGAGGCAGCGGGAAATACAAACACACCAGGCTTGTTCGAGATGCATCGGCGCTGCGCAGACCGATCCGTGTATGATATCAAAATACCGCGTGAGCGATTCAAAAGCATAAGGAGTCGTTGGCGCTCGCTCTACTTTGATGTCATACGCAATCAGTCTGCACAGCACGCGCCGATGCATCTCGAACAAGCCTTCCCTCAGTGGCTCATGGCTTTATGATCCTACATCAGCATTAAAACGCCGCAAA
The DNA here is from genome assembly GCF_024679245.1 of Pseudorasbora parva. Taxonomy (NCBI): domain Eukaryota; kingdom Metazoa; phylum Chordata; class Actinopteri; order Cypriniformes; family Gobionidae; genus Pseudorasbora; species Pseudorasbora parva. The sequence goes on along the minus strand of NC_090177.1, from coordinate 3,668,079 downwards.
TCCAACGCATTCGTGCAGCTCTCCATGATTTGTATAGACGGAGATTACAATCCAGCAGCTGTTAGCTTGATTAGCTGCTATTGAAAAAATGGCGGTCACAGGTTTGTGTTCATCTTGTTGATCACGGTAACACCGCCCCCAGCCGGTGACGCAAGCGGTTCTTACTTCTAGCCCAGTAATGTTTTGGTGTTACTTAAGAACCACTTTTCCTGGCTCGGAGCTGGTGCTTTGGCTGTGGAAACACAAAGAACCGATTTGAAACTAAGCTCTGGCTCCGATTTAGCACCAGCACTGCCTTGGTGGAAAAGGGGTAAATGAGACAGTCGGGGGGAAGTGGAGACATAAAGTCTGATAAAGTCAAGAGAGAAGAAAGGGGAGAAGCCCATAGTGAGCCAAAAGCAACGGGAGAAAATATCTAAACAACATGATTCAGATTTCACTTTCCACAACTACTAGAAGACCTACAGCTGTCCGACACGTTGTTCACGTCACATCTACGTCGTCAAGCTCAGTCTGAGCCGGCGCAGTTCGCTCAGCCATCAGGAAGTGAGTGCTTCTAACTGACATCACTTAACGCCGTAGAAGTCAATGGGATAGCTCCGTCCATTTCTTTTACTGTCTATGTTTAAAGGACACTTCCGGGCAATTAACAGATGGTTAGCGAGTAGATTGTTCTCTGGGATGAGTTTTCATGAAAATCGAATGTAAAGAGAACGATCTACTCGGTAACCATCTGTTAATTACGCCTAGGGGCATTTCTCACCGGAGTTGTCCTTTAAGGTCATGCGGTCTCGTGTTCTTCACCTGTTTGAGGTGTTCGCTGAGGGAGAACTTCAGGCTGCCCTTCCTGTTGCTCAGCATCTCACAGGTCATGAGTGTGTAGAAGACGGCCGTACACACCAACGGCACACAGAAGTAAAAGCCAAACAGCCACCAGACCTTCACGTCCCTGTAGAACTACACACACACACACACACACACACACACACACACAAACACACAAATCACACAAACAAACACGCACATATAACACACACACATATATAACACGCAAACACACACATATAACACATACACACATACACATAACACGCAAACACACACATATGACACCCACACATATAGCACGCACACACATAAAACACATAACACAAACATTTAATTACTTGTTTTGATTAGTCAGTTTTATTATAAATTATTTATATTTCCATTTATATTTATAAATCCAGTGTTCGGCATTTTTGCGTACGTGAGTTTTTGTTGTAGATGTCTAAAAAAAAAAAAATGTAGATAGATAGATAGATAGATAGATAGATAGATAGATAGATAGATAGATAGATAGATAGATAGATAGATAGATAGATAGATAGATAGATAGATAGATAGATAGATAGATAGATAGATAATGTGTACTTATAGTGACATAATACATTGTTTATATAGCCTAATAGTAATGTATAATTATTAAATAATAAGCAAACAATTTTTAAACAGAAAAAAATATACTTTATAAATATTTGTATTTACTATTATTAAAAATATACATATACATTTTAAAATAAATTACTATTTATTAAAAAATGTTATAAATATATAACGTGTAATTATATTTATATAATAAATGTAGGCCATTTATGTAATTTTATATATATATATATATATATATATATATATATATATATATATATATATATATATATATATATATATATATATATATATATATATAGTATATGTTTATAAATATTTTTATGAGTTATTTTTTGTATTATTTATATCTTTTAACATCATCTTAATATCTTTTTAATATTTACATTTATGTAATGTATTTTTAATATCTTGTTATTTTAGAATTATTGGTTATTTGAAAATGGTGTCAGAAAACTTAACTTACTATAAATTTAAACAAAATATTACTTTGGAGATTAGTTTGAACAAACTCTGGGCTCAAGAAGGTGGATTGGTTTTTAGGGGTTTATCACCATGGTAACTGAGGCTACACAGCTAACCTGAGCAGGTTTTATTCTGGGATAGAGACATAGACTGTAAAAAAAATAGAGATAGAGATCGCAAACCCAAACTGGACCAATCAGCAGAGGCCTGTTGCATGAAGCAAGCTGAACAAACTCTGAGTTTCAGAGCAGGTTTAGAGCTGACAAATCCAGATAAATCCAGCCTGGTTTAGATCAAGTTTAATCGAACCGTTCCTCAAAGCTCGGTATAAACTTTCTCTGTCGACTCAGGTTTAATCCAGAGTTAGCGATCAACTCTGAAGCGCCTGAAAGTGTGACACGTGCGGGAAAAACAGCCAATCACAGCGTCCGTTTGATTCACTTCTCTTCTGAGGATTGAGATCGTTTCAAAAACTATCATGAAATGAAATTAATTAATAAATTATTTATTATATGAATTATAATCACTTCGAATTCTTATACAATGTTCGTATAAATATTATATTTATTGACAAGTAGTCAAATATTAATATAAATATAAAACATGCGTTCATAATTATTTTAAACAACGTGTTTTAATTTGAGCTCTTTTTGATAATTATTATATTTCTTTGATTCACATCATGCATTGATATAGTCAGATCATCTTTCAGCTGCCAAAAACAGAAGAGAAGTGAATCAAACGGACGCTGTGATTGGCTGTTTGCCGCACGTGTCACACTTTCAGGGTGCACGCGCATGAGAGTTGATCGCTAACTCTGGATTAAACCTGAGTTGACAGAAAAAGTTTATACCGAGCTTTGAGAAACGGTTGAACTTGATCTAAACCAGGTTGGATTTGTCAACTCTAAACCTGCAATGTGTGTGTGTGTGTGTGTGTGTGTGTGTGTGTGTGTGTGTGTGTGTGTGTGTGTGTGTGTGTGTGTGTGTGTGTACCGTCATGAACGGCGTCTCGGGCTTCAGCATGCAGGTGCGGATGGTGATGTTGTTGTATTCGAAGCTGACCATCTTGAAGCCGATGGCCTCCGGGACCGCCAGCAGCAGCGCCAGCAGCCACACACACACGATCTCCAGCGCCGTGGACACCGGGATCCCCACACCCTGCACACGGCTCCAGGACGCCACTGCGCGGTACCTGCAACACACACACGGTAAAGAGTATATTACACACGGTAAAGAGTGTGTGTGTACTTGTTTATATACATTGTGGAGCCCAAATGTCCCCACAAGGATAGGAAAAACTGAGATTAATAGCCAGCGATCCCCACTTTTTAAAAGGCTTATAAATCACACAGGATGAGTTTTTTTTTTTTTGAGAAAGTAAAATGCAGAATGTTTCCTGTTGTAGGTAGGTTTAGGGACTGTGTGTGTGTGTGTGTGTGTGTGTGTGATGGGTATGTTTAGGGGCTGTGTGTGTGTGATGGGTAGGCTTAGGGGCAGTGTGTGTGTGATGGGTAGGTTTAGGGGCAGTAGTGTGTGTGTGATGGGTAGGTTTAGGGGCAGTGTGTGTGTGATGGGTAGGTTTAGGGGCAGTGTGTGTGTGATGGGTAGGCTTAGAGGCAGTGGCAGTATGTGTGTGATGGGTAGGCTTAGGGGCAGTGTGTGTGTGATGGGTAGGCTTAGGGGCAGGGGCAGTGTGTGTGTGTGATGGGTAGGCTTAGGGGCAGGGGCAGTGTGTGTGTGATGGGTAGGCTTAGGGGCAGGGGCAGTGTGTGTGTGATGGGTAGGCTTAGGGGCAGGGGCAGTGTGTGTGTGATGGGTAGGCTTAGGGGCAGTGGCAGTGTGTGTGTGATGGGTAGGTTTAGGGGTAGGGGCAGTGTGTGTGTGTGTGATGGGTAGGCTTAGGGGCAGGGGCAGTGTGTGTGTGATGGGTAAGCTTAGGGGCAGTGTGTGTGTGTGTGTGTGTGTGTGATGGGTAGGTTTAGGGTAAGGGGCAGTGTGTGTGTGTGATGGGTAGGTTTAGGGGTAGGGGCAGTGTGTGTGTGTGATGGGTAGGTTTAGGGGTAGGGGCAGTGTGTGTGTGTGTGATGGGTAGGCTTAGGGGTAGGGGCAGTGTGTGTGTGTGTGTGTGTGATGGGTAGGTTTAGGGGTAGGGGCAGTGTGTGTGTGTGATGGGTAGGCTTAGGGGCAGGGGCAGTGTGTGTGTGATGGGTAAGCTTAGGGGCAGTGTGTGTGTGTGTGTGTGTGTGTGTGTGTGTGTGTGTGTGTGTGTGTGTGTGTGTGTGTGTGTGTGTGTGTGTGATGGGTAGGTTTAGGGGTAGGGGCAGTGTGTGTGTGTGATGGGTAGGTTTAGGGGTAGAGGCAGTGTGTGTGTGTGTGATGGGTAGGTTTAGGGGTAGGGGCATTGTGTGTGTGTGTGTGTGTGTGTGTGTGTGATGGGTAGGTTTAGGGGTAGGGGCAGTGTGTGTGTGTGTGTGTGTGTGTGATGGGTAGGTTTAGGGGCTGGGGCATTGTGTGTGTGTGTGTGTGTGTGTGTGATGGGTAGGTTTAGGGGTAGGGGCATTGTGTGTGTGTGTGTGTGTGTGTGTGTGTGTGTGTGTGTGTGTGTGTGTGTGTGTGTGTGATGGGTAGGTTTAGGGGTAGGGGCAGTGTGTGTGTGTGATGGGTAGGTTTAGGGGTAGAGGCAGTGTGTGTGTGTGTGATGGGTAGGTTTAGGGGTAGGGGCAGTGTGTGTGTGTGATGGGTAGGTTTAGGGGTAGAGGCAGTGTGTGTGTGTGTGATGGGTAGGTTTAGGGGTAGGGGCATTGTGTGTGTGTGTGTGTGTGTGTGATGGGTAGGTTTAGGGGTAGGGGCAGTGTGTGTGTGTGTGTGTGTGTGATGGGTAGGTTTAGGGGTAGGGGCATTGTGTGTGTGTGTGTGTGTGTGATGGGTAGGTTTAGGGGTAGGGGCATTGTGTGTGTGTGTGTGTGTGAGTGATGGGTAGGTTTAGGGGTAGGGGCATTGTGTGTGTGTGTGTGTGTGTGATGGGTAGGTTTAGGGGTAGGGGCAGTGTGTGTGTGTGTGTGTGTGATGGGTAGGTTTAGGGGCTGGGGCAATGTAGGGGATATAAAATATGGTTTGTACAGTATAAAAACCATTACGCCTATGGAAAGTCCCCACAATTCACAAAAACAAATGTGTGTGTGTGTGTGTGTTATACCTGTCCACACTGAGCGCGCACAGATTGAGGACGGTGATTCCGACTGAGGCTTTCTGCAGGAACGGCATGAGTTTGCAGAGGAACAGGCCGAACTCGCTGTCGTCAAAAGGCCAGCGCATCGCCAGCAGCTGAGGAACAAACTGTTACAACTCTGGACAAACTGTACTGGGTATTTAAAGACAAGAGACCTTTATCTGTGTGTGTGTGTGTGTGTGTGTGTGTCTGTGTGTGTGTGATGAGTGTCGCTCTGATAACTGTCTCAAAATAAGTCTGCCTGGCCTTCTTCTGCTCACGTTTATCCAGATCAGAACTAACTAGAACTAAGACTATGTTTTACAATATATTTTAAAAAGTATTAAATAAATATATACACACCGATCAGGCATAACATTATGACCGGTGAAGTGAATAGCACTGATGATCTCTTCATCACGGCTCCTGTTAGTGGGTGGGATATATTAGGCAGCAAGTGAACATTTTGTCCTCAGAGTTGATGTGTGTGAAGCAGGAGAAATGGGCAAGCGTAAGGATTTGAGCGAGTTTGACAAGGGCCAGATTGTGACGGCTAGACGACTGGGTCAGAGCATCTCCAAAACTGCAGCTCTTGTGGGCTGTTCCCGGTCTGCAGTGGTCAGTATCTATCAAAAGTGCTCCAAGAGGACCAGTGGAGAACCGGCCACAGGGTCATGGGCGGCCAAGGCTCATTGATGCACGTGGGGAGCGAAGGCTGGCCCGTGGGGTCCGATCAAACAGACGAGCTACTGGAGCTCAAACTGCTCCACAAGTTAATGCTGGTTCTGATAGAAAGCTGTCAGAATACACAGAGCAGCTCAGTTTGTTGCGTATGGAGCAGTCAGGGTGACCTCTGACCCCTGACCCCGCCTAAAGCACCAACAGTGGCACGTGAGCATCAGAACTGGACCACGGAGCAATGGAAGAAGGTGGCCTGGTCTGAGGAATCACGTTTTCTTTCATATCACGTGGACGGCCGGGTGTGTGGGTGTGTGTGTGTGTGTGGCTTACCTGGGGAACACATGGCCCCAGGATGCACTATGGGAAGAAGGCGGCCTAGTCTGAGGTTGACAGGTTTCGTCCTGTTTTACGGGTGTTAGTAAATGTGTGTGTGTGTGTGTGTGTGTGTGTGTGTGTGTGTGTGTTACCTTGTAGACATTGATGGGTATGTCTATGGCGATGTAAATGAGGTCCCCGAGGGCCAGGCTGGCGATCAGAGCGTTCGGGCCGTTCCTCATGGTCTTGTTGAGGTAGATGATCCTCAAAAGTGTGGCATTTCCCACCATCCCGACCGCGAAAATCAGGCAGGACAGGACCGTGTTGACGTATTTAAACAAGCCCTCGATGTACGTCCTCCTCAGACAGGCCGGGGGCGGAGCCAATGGACGCGCCCGCACCGACCCGTTCCCCAAAAGACCCGCCCTGGGGTCAGGGGTCACGCGGTTTGACCCCGGGGTGACATGGACGACCGCCGGGGCATCAGAGAGCTGGAAGCTGTTGGATGAGTTTGATTGACAGGTTCCACGCCCAATCAGCAGGCAGGATACGGCCGTCATTAGCAGCGTGACCCGGAGGATTTTCGGGGGGCACATAGTGGATCAATGACTCTTTTTGTCAACAGATTCGTGGTCCGTGTCTCTACGGGACAGAAACAAAGACAAACTGTTCTGGGACAAGACATTAAACCAGGATCAGTGCTAAAACAGGAGACTAAATCCAGAAATTGCTCGTAAATTTAAAAAAATTACTTCAAAGGAATAGCCGTGACACTGAAGTTTGGACATTTTACTATTTCTCGGTGTAACCCGACAGTGGAAGTCTTATAATGTGTGTGTGTGTGTGTGTGTGTGTGTGTGTGTGTGTGTGTGTGTTCCTTGTTTGGCAATACTTGTGAGGGCACAAATGTCCTCACTTATATAGTAAAATATGAAAACAACTCACTAGTGTGACTAGTGACAGAAATCTATTGTTCTGCAGATGTTTCTGGGATGGGTTTTGTGTGTGTGTGTGTGTGTGTGTGTGTGTGTGTGATGGGTAGGTTTAGGGATTGGGGTTGGGTTAGGGGATGGAAAGTACCATTAACCTGATATAAAATAAATGGAAGTCTATGTAATGTCCTCAGTAATATAGTGAAACAAATGCGTGTGCGTGTGTGGACAAGCCGCTTTAAGTGCACACAGTTGGTCTCTTGAAATTGTCCCCGCTACACACAGACACACGTATCGAATGCAACTCAATGAAAAGCCACACACACACACACACACACACACTCACTCACACACTGGTCTCGAATGCAACTTAATGAAAAGCCACACACACACACACGTCTCGAATGCAACTTAATGAAAAGCCAAACAAACACACACACACACACGCGTCTTGAATGCATCTTAATGAAAAGCCACACACAGAGACACACACACACACACACACAAGTTTCGAATGCAACTTAATGAAAAGACACACACACACACACGTTTGTTTTTGTGACACATGGGGACATTCCATAGGCGTAATGGTTTTTATACTGTACAAACCGTATTTTCTATCTCTTTACACTGCCCCTAAACCTACCCATCACACGCACACACACACACACAAACACTGCCCCTAAACCTACCCATCACACACACACACACACACACACGCACACACACACAGCCCCTACCCCTAAACCTACCCATCACACAAACACACACACACACACACACACACAGCCCCTACCCCTAAACCTACCCATCACACACACACACACACACACACTGCCCCTAAACCTACCCATCACACACACACACACACACACACACACACACACAGCCCCTACCCCTAAACCTACCCATCACACACACACACACACACACACAGCCCCAACTGCTAAACTTACCCATCACACACACACACACACACACACACACACAGCCTCTACCGCTGAACCTACCCATCACACACACACACACACACACACACACACACACACACACACACACACACACACACACACACACACAGCCCCAACTGCTAAACTTACCCATCACACACACACACACACACACACACACACACACACACACACACAGCCTCTACCGCTGAACTGACCCATCACACACACACACACACACACACACACACACACACACACACAGCCCCTAAGCCTACCCATCACACACACACACACACACACACACACACTGCCCCTAAACCTACCCATCACAGGAAACATTCTGCATTTTTACTTTCTCAAAAAAACTCCTCCTGTGTGATTTATAAGCCTTTTGAAAAGTGGGGACATGGGTAATGTCCTCATATTTCACCCTCTCCTGTAATACCTGTGTCATACCCATGGCATTATACACATTTGTGTCCTGATAACATGCCCACACACACACACACACACACACACACACGTCCCCTTTGAGCCGGTGTAAACAGCAGATCGAGTTATTAACGGAGAGTAATGCCACATTATTCACAGACGCTCATAGTGATTTGTTTCTATTCTTATATTGATATAATATCTGTATCTTATATTAAATTATCTCTGTTTCAGCTTGAGAAAGTGAGTGTTTGTGCTGCCTTACATTCTCAGTTCAGTCTCAAATATCCAAAGTGTCCAAAAATTCACATTTTGAGTTGACTAAACTTAACATGTCACGGCAGTGCAAACACTCACTCAAAACTATTTTTTTTCACAATATTTTTTTTGTTGTTAATATTTTGCATACAATTTTTTGTCTGTTTTCACTTTAATTATTGATAAAGTTTTAGTAATTTTGTTGTATTATTTGTCATTTTTATTGGTCTAAATATGACTATAGTTTTATTTTTGTATATTTATTAGTTTCATTATTATAGTTTGTTCATATTTTGCATTAGATTTTCTTTGTTTTCGCATTAATTATTGGTAAAGTTTGAGTAATTTTGTTGTATTTTTGTTGTTTTTCACTTAGTAAGTTTGTGCTGCCTTAATTTTAAGTTTAGTCTCCTCAAATATTCAAGGTGTCGTAGTAAAACTTCACATTTTAAGTTGACTAAACTAAAAACGCACAAACATTTTTAAGTGGAAGCAACACATTTATTTTTACATATGCAAATATAGTTTTATTATTATAGCTAATGTTCATATTTTGCATTAGATTTTCTTTGTTTTCACTTTAATTACTGATAAAGTTTTATTAATTTTATTGTATTTTTGTCATTTTATTGGTCTATATAGTTTTATTTTTGTATATTGATTAGTTTTGTTCTTATATGTTTTGTTGATATTTTCATTCGGATGTATTTTATGATTTTCACTTGAATTTTAGCTAAAGTTTTAGTCATTTTTATTGTTTTTTAAGGCCTATAGTGTTTGTTTGTCATTTAATTGTATTTTTTGACATGTTGATTGTTTAGTTGTTTTTAAATGTTGATATAGTTTTTATAAATTCATTAGTTTAAGGTTTTCGTTCATATTTTGTATTAGATTTTCTTTCTGTTTTCACTTTAATTATTGGTACAGTTTTAGTCATTTTGTTGTATTTGTAATTTTAGTAGTTTTTGTTGTTTTTAAAATGTCAATCTAGTTTTATATTTAAGTTATTTTGTACTAAACGAGCCACTGATACGCAGGACTATTAGAGTAGATTCAGTAGATTTTCTCTTTACTTAAAATTATTAAGTAAAAATGTAGTCTCTTCTTAAATATGCTTATAATTTTACTTATGTATTAGTTTATTTTAACTTAAACTAATTGAAAATGAGCAAAAAAATTAATATTATTAATTAGTTAGTGCAGTTAACACTTATTTTCCTTCAACTGGATGTTTTTTGGTTTAGTCACTCAATCTGAAGCTCTGAGTAGGTTTTTAAAGGCTAGTACAAGCCAGAAACACAAGCATGATGTTGTGAACGTGCAGTGACGCGCGCTCACACACACACACACACACACACACACACAGTTTGCTTTTGTGACATATGGGGACATTCCATAGGCGTAATGGTTTTTATACTGTACAAACCGTATTTTATATCTCCTAACACTGCCCCTAAACCTAAACCTAAACCTACTCATCACACACACACACACACACACACACACACACACACACACACACACACTGCCCCTAAGCTTACCCATCACACACACACACACACACACACACACACACACACACACACACACACACACACACACACACACACACACACACACACACACTGCCCCTAAACCTACCCATCACACACACACACACACACACTGCCCCTAAACCTACCCATCACAGGAAACATTCTGCATTTTTACTTTCTCATAAAAACTCCTCCTGTGTGATTTATAAGCCTTTTGTAAAGTGGGGCCATGGGTAATGTCCTCATATTTCACCCTCTCCTGTAATACCTGTGTCATACCCATGGCATTATACACATTTGTGTCCTCATACGTCACAAAAACATACACACACACACACACACACACTGACCTTCGCTGATAATCTCTGTGTCTGTGTCTCCTCATGGA
>NC_090177.1:3634982-3649982 GCF_024679245.1 Pseudorasbora parva | reverse complement strand
TAAGCAGCTTGCTGAAATTGCTGACTCGCTGGAAGATAAAAAGAACTATATTACTAAAATCTTCAGTGAAATAAGGGAACATATCACACCCGCTGCTGATTTAAGGCGTAAAATTGATGCATGCGAAGCCGTGACCAATGACATTGTCAAAATTGTGCTGGAAAGGCTATCAACAGTAGATGGCGACTTTGATGCAGAACAGGAAAGAAGTCGTCTTCATGAACTTTTAGCTCATAGCTACGCTCACTCCATATATGGTTCCAGTGCTTCACAAGCAAGCGTGGGCAGCCGTTCTGTATCTTCTTGTACAGCAAGCAAACGAGCAGATGCTGCGGCAGAGCTGGCTGCGAAAGAGGCTGAATACAAGATGATGCAAACAGAAAGACGACAAAAGGAAAAAGTAAGAACAATGGAAGAGCAGCTCAGAAAAGAGCTAGAATCACAAAGATTTGAATTAGAACGGCTGCAGATAGAAAAGGATGTAGAGGTTGCTCGGGCCCGAGTAAAATCATACGATGAAGGAATAAAGCAAGAAACAAAGAGTCAGTCAATACAGAATGAACATGAAAGTCAGAGAAACGAAATCTCTTCTACGACACCTCAGCAACACGATGTTGTCCAGTTAGCACCTCTCAGCGAAGTGTATCACCTTGCTCAAGCAGTTCAGGACAGCATTGCCATCAACAGGTTACCCATTCCTGAGCCTACAGTGTTCAATGGAGACGCCATTCAGTTTGTGGACTGGAAAGCTTCATTTATGTCACTTATAGATAGAAAGGGTATCTCAGCAGCGGAAAAACTCTATTATTTGAAAAAGTATGTGAGTGGCTCAGCACACAAATATCTTGAAGGCACCTTTTATCGAAATGATGAAGAAGCGTACAAAGACGCTTGGAACAAGCTTAACCAAAGATACGGCCAGCCCTTCGTCATTCAGAGAGCATTCCGGGAAAAGCTGTCAAAGTGGCCGAGAATACTGTCCAAAGATGCAGAAAGTCTGAGGACATTTTCAGACTTCTTAAATGCCTGCCTGCAAGCCATACCTCATGTTAAAGGCTTGGAAATATTAAACGACTGTGAGGAGAACCAAAAGCTGGTACAGAAACTTCCTGACTGGGCAGCCTCCAGGTGGAACCGCCAGGTCACAACATCACTTATGGACAGCAAGGAATTTCCTAGCTTTCAAGAATTTGTAAAGTTCATGTCAACAGAAGCAGAAATAGTGTGTAATCCTATCACTTCTTTACATGCTCTTCATTCACATGAACCACCTCAGGAGAGAAGGATCTCAAAAGAAACCAAAAGAAACAAGGCAATTGTCTTCAAAACTCAAACAACCGTAAACAGTGATAAACCGACAGTTAACCGACAGTTAAAAGTGTCATGCATGTTGTGTCAAGATGCCAATCATCCACTTTGCAAGTGCCCAAGATTCATGGAGAAGTCTCTGAAAGACAGAAGGTCCTATGTCAAAGACAATAAACTCTGTTATGGGTGCATGAAACCAGGTCACTTTGCTAAGGAATGTCGCCGTCGCCACACATGTGATGTATGCAAATTGAGACATCCAACATGTCTTCATGATTACAACTATGATGGAAACAGAAAACTACCAACGGTAAGCTATGAACGTGCACATGAGAGTGAAGTAACGGATGCCATGTCACTTAATATCACAAGCGAAGGTCATTCAACCATTACATCTATGATTGTACCTGTTTGGGTGTCGTCTGTGAAAAATCCATCCAATGAACAGCTTGTCTATGCTTTGTTGGACACTCAGAGTGACACGACTTTCATTGATGAAGAAATTAGTAAGGTACTACAAATGGACACTCAACCAATAAAGCTCAAACTTACCACCATGATGGGAGACAATATGATTATTAAAAGTAAAAGAGTATCTGATCTTCGTGTGAGAGGGTACAATTCCTCAGTACATATCAATCTTCCTCCAGTATACACCAAGGAGTGTATTCCAGTCAATCGTGATCACATACCAACACAGGAAACGGCAAAGAACTGGAGTCATTTGAAGGTAATCACAGATGAAATGTCACCTCTTCTCAGCTGCGAAGTTGGCTTACTGATCGGCTACAACTGCCCCAGAGTGCTAGCTCCCAGGCAAGTCATATTAGGTAAAGAGGATGAACCATATGCTATTCTAACTGACTTAGGATGGAGTATCGTGGGCTGCTCCACACCAGGCTTCAAAGACTCAACAGCAGTCAGTCTTTGTCACAGAATAGTCACAAAGGAGATACCAGCTTTTACACCTGTGGATGTTATTCGGGTACTTGAGTCGGACTTTAAGGATATCACATCAGGTGACAAGACCATCTCTCAAGAGGATATCATGTTCCTAGACAAACTCAAAGAAGGCATAAAGAAAGATGTTCAAGGACATTATGAAATGCCTCTTCCGTTCAAACAACGGCCATACTTGCCTGACAACAGAGAGCTTGCCAAGGTCAGACTTCATCATTTGAACAAGAAGTTCTGTAAAAACGAGAAATACAAGACGGACTACATTACTTACATGAATGACATCATTGAGAGAGGTGATGTAGAAACAGTGAATGATGATGGAACTGATGGTGAAAAGTGGTACATACCTCACCATGGCATCTACCATCCAAAAAAGCCAGACAAACTACGGGTTGTTTTCGATTGTTCTGCGAAATTCAAAGGCACAAGTCTCAATGAACATTTGTTAACAGGACCAGACATGATAAACAATCTCACCGGAGTCCTTGTGAGGTTCAGAAGGCATCCAATAGCTATAATATGTGACATTGAAAAAATGTTCCACCAGTTTCATGTCCAAGAAAATGACCGTGATTACCTGCGCTTCTTATGGTGGAAAGACGGAGACACAAATTCAGCGCTTCAAGATTACCGAATGAAAGTGCATCTTTTCGGTGCAGTGTCTTCGCCTGGTTGCGCAAACTATGGACTACGATATCTAGCCAGTGAGCATAGCCAATCACACTCATTAGCTGCTCAGTTCATCGCAAGAGACTTTTACGTGGACGATGGAGTCGCAAGTGTAGAGACAGTGGAAATCGCCATTCAGCTGGCAAAAGAGACACGGGAGCTGTGTGCAAAAGGCGGTCTTCGACTTCACAAGTTTATATCAAATGACAACGCGGTTCTGCAAAGCATACCAGCATCAGAACGTGCTATAAACTTTGAAACAAAAGATCTTACCTTCAATGACATGCCAATTGAGAGAGCTCTGGGAATTCATTGGAACATACAGAGTGATAGCTTCAAATTCCATATTCCACTAAGTGGTCAACCCACAACACGTCGTGGCATATTGTCAACTGTTGCCTCCATATATGATCCTTTGGGCTTTGTAGCTCCCTATGTTCTCAATGGTAAGAGGATCCTTCAAGAGATGTGTCGACAGGGTACAGGCTGGGATGATCCACTTTCCCCTGCACTTAGCCCCCTGTGGGAGAGATGGCAGAATGACTTCATCAATCTGGAAAGGGTGAACATACCACGATGTTACGCACCTGCTGAATTTGGTAAGATCGTGAAAACAGAAATACATCATTTCTCTGATGCAAGCACCTGTGGTTATGGTCAGTGTTCTTACCTGAGAATGATGAATGAGAAGGATGATATTCATTGTACTTTCCTCATTGGCAAAGCCCGGGTCACTCCTGTAAAGATTACTACGATACCGAGATTAGAATTGACAGCAGCTGTGGTATCAGTCCAAATGAGCAATTTGCTCAGAGAAGAGCTTGACCTCACCAATGCCAATGAATTTTTTTGGACTGACTCAAAGGTGGTCTTGGGTTACATAAATAATGATGCCCGCCGCTTTCATACATTTGTAGCCAATAGAGTCCAAAAAATACACCAAAGCACAGCACCCAAGCAATGGCTGTACGTCCCAACGGATGAGAACCCAGCAGACAATGCTTCAAGAGGAAGAACAATAAATGAGTTGCTCTCATCCAACTGGTTCTCGGGTCCCTCATTTCTGTGGAAGAAAGAAATGGCGATTTCAAATGTTGTACCAGAACTTCCAGTAGGAGATCCAGAAGTAAGGAAAGTGCAGACATTTCAAACAGAAACCACTGAAAGTAAAGATCTCGTAGACCATTTGTCTAAGTTCTCATCTTGGTCTAATGCTGTCAAAGCCATTGCACGCCTTCTGAGACGGATTAGGAAAGATAAAACTAATTCCCCGGCTTCTGTAAGTGAACAAGAGGATGCAAAATGCTTGATTCTAAAAGGAGTGCAAAAGCAAGGATATCAGAAAGAAATGGAGGTCCTGAGTCAAGGAAAACAACTGCCAGGTTATAATAAACTTCATCACCTGGATGCCTTCATAGATACGGATGGTATGATCAAGGTGGGAGGAAGATTAAGCCACTCATCATGCATTCACTCCTTCAAACATCCAATGATCCTTCCTAAAGATCACCATGTGACAAAGTTGATAATTGCACACAGTCATGAAAGTGTAAAGCATCAAGGAAAGGGTTTCACAATCAATGACATCAGATCTTGTGGCTATTGGATACCTGGAATCAACAGAGCGGTCACATCTTACATTCGCACCTGCGTAACGTGTAGAAGGCTGAGAAAATCTGTTGAAGGCCAGCGGATGAGTGATCTCCCCACAGAACGCGTAGAGCCTTCCCCACCGTTTGTGTATTGCGGTATGGATTGCTTTGGTCCTTTCATGACTAAAGAAGGAAGAAAACAGCACAAAAGGTATGGCCTGCTTCTAACTTGCTTTTGTTCAAGAGCCATTCACATAGAAATGTTAGAAGATATGTCAACAGATGCGTTCATCAACAGTCTGCGATGCTTTATTGCTATTCGAGGTACAGTACGACAGATCAGATGCGATCAAGGTACCAATTTTGTGGGCGCAAAGAACGAACTGAACTCCGCATTACAGCAGCTTGATCCTGAAAGGCTCACCGCGTTTCTTGCTGATAAGCAGTGTGATTTTGTTATGAATGCCCCTCATTCCAGTCATGCAGGTGGTGTATGGGAGCGCCAAATCAAAACTGTAAGGAGTGTTCTTAATGCTACAGTCTCCCTCTCATCAGGCAGGCTCAATGATGCTTCACTGCGCACTTTGTTTTATGAAGCCATGGCAATAGTCAACAGTCGCCCCCTTTCAGTGGACAACCTGAACGATCCCAAGAGCTTAGAACCACTCACACCGAATCATCTGATCACCATGAAAGCCACTACAGCCCTACCACCACCTGGAAAGTTCATAAGAGAAGACGTCTATGGGAAAAAGAGATGGAGACGGGTACAGTATCTTACTGAACAGTTTTGGAGTAGATGGAAAAAAGAGTATCTACACAACATAGCTACTAGACAATGCTGGCATGCTCCAAAAAGGAACTTTCAAATTGGTGATGTGGTCATGGATACGGATGAGACCCTTCCAAGAAATGAGTGGAGACTAGGACGGATCATAGACACTGTTACCAGCCAAGATGGACTTGTAAGGAAAGTCACAATAGCACTTGGTGACAAAAAGCTAAACAAGAAAGGAGGACGAGTAAACAAGGTCTCTAAGGTAGAGAGACCAGCTCAGAAGTTGGTCTTATTATTAGAAGCTGAGTAAACAAATCTTTAAAAGGACTTTACATACACAAGAGTTAGTATTTAAATGAAAATTATGCATGTTTGAAAAACATTGATAATTTAGTGGGAGTGTAACAGACTACATTGTGATGTATTTTATAATTTGTTTTGTGTACATTTTTGTATGTTTAAATAGGCTTAAGGTCTGCCTTTTATGCCTTAATAAGTAAGGACTTTTATTATGACGGGTGGAGCAGTCTACGGTGCGCCACAGAAAAGAGAGTGAGAGCACGGGATTCATCGGTTCATCATTCAGTGGGTTTAAGTAGATTTAAAGTTTACAGTTTGTTTAGCACCCCCCCGAAAAGGCATAAGGTGTGTATGTGCTTGTTTATTGTCATCTGTAATTAGTATTTTGCTGTATTATGTTAATGCGCACTTCTTTGCTTTTTGTTCAGCTCTTACGGTGATTTTTTGGAGATAAACGGTTTCAATAAACTCCATGAAACATCAGTAAAGTCTGGCCATCATTCGGACGGGGTCCGTTACATACAGTGTAGGCCGGTGTTATATATTTTGTTCAGTTGAGTACTTACAATATCCCAAATGTTTCCAACTATTTGTAAATTATGAGAAAATTGCTATTTTAACTGAGGACCGGGACGTGTCAGCCTAGCGTTTGAGGGAGTCGCCTGTGAATCGCGTCATATCTGTGTTAACCTCGGTTTTATTCTGCAGAAGCACTTTACTCTTAGCAGTGTGAACATGTCACAGCAGCGCAGAGTGAATGCACAGAGTAACGTCATAACATCATTTTAAACACACTTTAATGTGTCTAATATGATAAACAGAGCTGCTTTACCTTATAATCATGACTGGAAGAGCGGATCAGTGCGCGCGCCTGGCGACTGTGTCCCATCCCATCATAATAAAAGTCCCGGTGTTCGCGAGCCGTATGTTTGTATAACAATCGCTCCAGCGGCCGTGCTCAGCTCCTCAACACTCGGTCCTGCTCTGCTTTACACTACAGTAACGTTAATAACCCATCGCTCCAGCGGCAGTGCTCAGCTCCTCAACACTCGGTCCTGCTCTGCTTCACTACAGTAACGTTAATAACCAATCGCTCCAGCGACCGTGCTCAGCTCCTCAACACTTGGTCCTGTTCTGCTTCTCTACAGTAACGTTAATAACCAATCGCTCCAGCGGCCGTGCTCAGCTCCTCAACACTCGGTCCTGCTCTGCTTCTCTACAGTAACGTTAATAACCAATCGCTCCAGCGGCCGTTCTCAGCTCCTCAACACTCGGTCCTGCTCTGCTTCTCTACAGTAACGTTAATAACCAATCGCTCCAGCGGCCGTGCTCAGCTCCTCAACACTCGGTCCTGCTCTGCTTCACTACAGTAACGTTAATAACTAATCGCTCCAGCGTCCGTGCTCAGCTCCTCAACACTCTGTCCTGCTCTGCTTCACTACAGTAACGTTAATAACTAATCGCTCCAGCGGCCGTGCTCAGCTCCTCAACACTCGGCCCTGCTCTGCTTCTCTACAGTAACGTTAATAACCAATCGCTCCAGTGGCCGTGCTCAGCTCCTCAACACTCGGTCCTGCTCTGCTTCACTACAGTAACGTTAATAACCAATCGCTCCAGCGGCCGTGCTCAGCTCCTCAACACTCGCTCCTGCTCTGCTTCACTACAGTAACGTTAATAACCAATCGCTCCAGTGGCCGTGCTCAGCTCCTCAACACTCGGTCCTGCTCTGCTTCACTACAGTAACGTTAATAACCAATCGCTCCAGCGGCCGTGCTCAGCTCCACAACACTCGGTCCTGCTCTGCTTCACTACAGTAACGTTAATAACCAATCGCTCCAGCGGCCGTGCTCAGCTCCACAACACTCGGTCCTGCTCTGCTTCACTACAGTAACGTTAATAACCAATCGCTCCAGCGGCCGTGCTCAGCTCCTCAACACTCGGTCCTGCTCTGCTTCACTACAGTAACGTTAATAACCAATTGCTCCAGCGGCCGTGCTCAGCTCCACAATACTCGGTCCTGCTCTGCTTCACTACAGTAACGTTAATAACCAATCACTCCAGCGGCCGTGCTCAGCTCCTCAACACTCGGTCCTGCTCTGCTTCACTACAGTAACGTTAATAACCAATCGCTCCAACGGCCGTGCTCAGCTCCACAATACTCGGTCCTGCTCTGCTTCACTACAGTAACGTTAATAACCAATCGCTCCAGCGGCCGTGCTCAGCTCCACAACACTCGGTCCTGCTCTGCTTCACTACAGTAACGTTAATAACCAATCGCTCCAGCGGCCGTGCTCAGCTCCTCAACACTCGGACCTGCTCTGCTTCACTACAGTAACGTTAATAACCAATCGCTCCAGTGGCCGTGCTCAGCTCCACAACACTCGGACCTGCTCTGCTTCACTACAGTAACGTTAATAACCAATCGCTCCAACGGCCGTGCTCAGCTCCACAATACTCGGTCCTGCTCTGCTTCACTACAGTAACGTTAATAACCAATCGCTCCAGCGGCCGTGCTCAGCTCCTCAACACTCGGACCTGCTCTGCTTCACTACAGTAACGTTAGTAACCAATCGCTCCAGCGGCCGTGCTCAGCTCCTCAACACTCGGTCCTGCTCTGCTTCACTACAGTAACGTTAATAACCAATCGCTCCAGCGGCCGTGCTCAGCTCCACAACACTCGGACCTGCTCTGCTTCACTACAGTAACGTTAATAACCAATCGCTCCAGCGGCAGTTCTCAGCTCCTCAACACTCGGTCCTGCTCTGCTTCACTACAGTAACGTTAATAACCAATCGCTCCAGCGGCCGTGCTTAGCTCCTCAACACTCGGACCTGCTCTGCTTCACTACAGTAACGTTAATAACCAATCGCTCCAGTGGCCGTGCTCAGCTCCACAATACTCGTTCCTGCTCTGCTTCACTACAGTAACGTTAATAACCAATCGCTCCAGCGGCCGTGCTCAGCTCCACAACACTCGGTCCTGCTCTGCTTCACTACAGTAACGTTAATAACCAATCGCTCCAGCGGCCGTGCTCAGCTCCTCAACACTCGGTCCTGCTCTGCTTCACTACAGTAACGTTAATAACCAATCGCTCCAGCGGCCGTGCTCAGCTCCTCAACACTCGGTCCTGCTCTGCTTCACTACAGTAACGTTAATAACCAATCGCTCCAGCGGCAGTGCTCAGCTCCTCAACACTCGGACCTGCTCTGCTTCACTACAGTAACGTTAATAACCAATCGCTCCAGCGGCCGTGCTCAGCTCCTCAACACTCGGTCCTGCTCTGCTTCACTACAGTAACGTTAATAACCAATCGCTCCAGCGGCCGTGCTCAGCTCCACAACACTCGGACCTGCTCTGCTTCACTACAGTAACGTTAGTAACCAATCGCTCCAGCGGCCGTGCTCAGCTCCACAACACTCGGACCTGCTCTGCTTCACTACAGTAACGTTAATAACCAATCGCTCCAGCGGCCGTGCTCAGCTCCTCAACACTCGGTCCTGCTCTGCTTCACTACAGTAACGTTAATAACCAATCGCTCCAGCGGCCGTGCTCAGCTCCTCAACACTCGGTCCTGCTCTGCTTCACTACAGTAACGTTAATAACCAATCGCTCCAGCGGCCGTGCTCAGCTCCACAACACTCGGTCCTGCTCTGCTTCACTACAGTAACGTTAATAACCAATCGCTCCAGCGGCCTTGCTCAGCTCCTCAACACTCGGTCCTGCTCTGCTTCACTACAGTAACGTTAATAACCAATCGCTCCAGCGGCCGTGCTCAGCTCCTCAACACTCGGTCCTGCTCTGCTTCACTACAGTAACGTTAATAACCAATCGCTCCAGCGGCCGTGCTCAGCTCCTCAACACTCGGTCCTGCTCTGCTTCATTACAGTAACGTTAATAACCGCTTCCTTCAACATGATTTCTGTCCGAGTCCTATTTTCCACCGGCTATGAGGTGAAGACCACATGTCCCAAGATACTGCGCTCAAACTTTGCGTCATCAAACTACGCCTTTGTTTAGAATAGGCGCCCTCTAGTGGACAGAAACCTGCATAGTGCACCTTTAAGGCAACCAGGTAACTTATTTTTAAAATAATTTTTTACAGTGTATGAGACACTTGTTCACACTGCAGTAAGAGATTGTTATTAGACATGGTAAAACATGATACTCGTATAACCTCTCCTGTTCAAACTGCCCTCCTGTGTATGCTGCCTGTTAAAATAGGGTGTCAAAATTGTACCTTTAGGGGTACAACAGCTTGTCACTGGGGCAGTACCCTTAAAAGGACATATTTGTACCTTTTTTACTATTAAAATGTGCATATTAGTACCTTTGAGTACAAATGCGTAGCTTTAGGTACTACTATGAACCTTTTTGTGTTAAAAATGGTACAAAGATGTCCTTTTAAGGGTACTGCCCCAGTGACAAGCTGTTGTTCCCCTAAAGGTACAATTTTGACACCCTATTTTTCTGTGTGTAGTGTTGCCAAGTCTGCGGTTTTCCCACAGAATTGGGCTACTTTAACACTGTTTTTCATGTCCGTGGGTTAAAGTGACCCTAATTATGTGATATTTAGCCCCAGAAATGCATATTTTTGCAGGGAACCCTGCCAAAAAACATATATTTTACCCCCCTTTATGCACTTTTTACTAGGGAATCCCCTCCAAAATGCCATTGGGCTTGTTTTGGGCTAGTTTTGAATTACAATTGGGCAGGTTTTGTTGTGAAAACCTGGCAACCCTGCCTAAGCCTGTACCTGTTTATGAGTCTGCCCTGCCTTCTCCATTATCTCTGCTGTGTCTCGACCCTGTACTGTTTGACTCTGACTAAAATAAACCTGCAGATGGATTCTCACACCGATAACACACAGTCCTTGTCCTGGTTAAAATTGCTTATTTCTTCTAAAATAGCTTGAAAAGTTTGGGATAATGTAAGTACACAAGTCAACAAAATATTTAACATTGTTTTACTGGTTTTTAGATATTTTAATCCAAACATCTTACATATTTTACCTTTAAACGCTCAAGACAGACGTCACTACATGAACCTCATGGCGATTGGCTGCCGCAAGATTTTTTCGCTTGATATTTGCATTAACAAAAACTCCCCAACCTTTTTGTCTCTCTCTGCAGCTCTCACTTTCTGTTCTCAGACTTTTAGTTCTCAGTTTCCCCTCAGTGTTTGTCTGTCATTGTCCCTGTATTGTGGTGTGTCTGGATGGTCCTGTGGTGTTTAAATTAAAAGTTTCCTGTTCCAAATTTCTCCTTTGCTTTCGTGAGTTTGACCTACACACCAGATTTGTAAGACCAGAACACCCTGATAATGCCCTAGCAACCATCCAGAACACCCTGACAATGCCCTAGCAACCATCCAGAACACCCTGACAATGCCCTAGCAACCATCCAGAACACCCTGACAATGCCCTAGCAACCATCCAGAACACCCAGTATAATGTTCTAGCAACCATCCAGAACACCCTGACAATGCCCTAGCAACCATCCAGAACACCCTGATAATGCCCTAGCAACCATCCAGAACACCCTGATAATGCCCTAGCAACCATCCAGAACACCTTGGCAACTGCCCAACCTTGTTGACGGTCTCTGCAGTTCTTAACACTTTCTCCAGTCCGCTCTCAATCCCACAATGCACCATGCGAGTGTGACTCTCAACCACCTAGAACACCCCTGGAAACTGCCCTAACAACCATCCAGAAGACCATGGCAATGCCCTAGCAACTACCCAGAACACCCTGTTAACACTCTAGCAATCAGCCTAAAAACCTTGGAAATGCCATAAAGCTACCAGAACACCCTGACAATGCCCTACCAACCATCCAGAACACCCTGGCAACACCATATAGCTACCAGAACACCCTGATCATGCCCTAGCAACCAACCAGAACACCCTGGAAACAACCTAGAACTGCCCAACCTTGTTGACGGTCTCTGCAGCTCTCAACACTTTCTCTGGTCCGCTCTCAATCCCGCAATGCAACAATGCACCATGTGAGTGTGACTCTCGACCACCCAGAACACCCTAGAAAACTGCCCTAGCAACCACCCAGAAGACCATGGCAACGCCCTAGCAACCACCCAGAATAGCTTGGAAATGCTCTTATAGCCAGTCAAAACACCCTGACAGACAGCACCCAACAACCACCTAGACTACCCTGACAATGCCCTATAACAACCACCAAGAATACTCAAGCAACCACATTGCCAACTACCCAAAATATTCTAGCAAACATCCAGAACACCCTGGCAACGCCCTAGCAACCACCCACATGAAAAATACTATTATAGTATAGCCCATTATAGTAAAATTACAGTAAAATTACTCTAGTAAATACTATTGTGTTTTTGAACCATACTATTGTAAAGATACTACAGTATATTGTAGTATATTATAATATTTACTACACTTTGTTAATTTATTGTAGTATATTTACTACAGTATGGTTAAAAAACACTATAGTATTTACTATAATACACTACAGTATTTTTTCATATGGGCATCCACAACATCTTGACAACGCAAGAATGAAAACTATTTAAAGCTCCAGGATCATTTCTGTTTTATTGTGATTTTTAGTGTTCGAGATTCATGAAAGTCTGTGTTTCGACAGCAGGTGGCGGTGTTGCTCTCAACATCTCTCATATACTCCCACAATCAGCCAAAATCAGTTGAACTGACATAAATTAAATAACTGATATTAATAATGTAGTCAATTAAATTATTTACTGCTCTGTACCAGTGTATATGTGCCGCCTGTAAGCGCCTCAGAGACCCGCAGATCATCAGGCGCTCATGAGCCAAACACACACACACACACACACACACGAACATCCGACGAGCCTCTCACACACGAGAACGGTAGGAAAACTCCTCTTCTTTCATTGCTTTATTACTTATTATGGTATTTATTGATGTATTTTGGAGTCTTTAAGTGTTGTGTTGTAAGCGTTGTAACTTTGTAATCAGTTATTGTGTTTGTCTGATCTCATTGCTCGTGATTTGTAATGTTAACTTAACGTGATCATGGTAATCATTCAGTATTATGTTACCAACACTGTTTTTGTGAAATAATTTATTTTTGTGAGATAATATTAATTTTCAGACCAGAAATATGTTGTGACCAATATAAAACTGGAGTCTATAAAACAGTTATGCGACTCAAAATCGTGTATGGCCGTGACGTGCTGCTGTTATTGGATTGCAATTCCGTGTTCTTTGTGTTCTCTTTCTCTGTGTGTGTGTGTGTGTGTGTGTGTGTGTGTGTTGATGGGTCTAGTGAACCTCTCACCCATGTGCACTCTCAAGGGCACTAAAGAGGTGTCACAGGTGTCCTGCACTATGGGACATGTTGCCCTGCCATGCAGCTGTTTGGTGTATTAATAGGGTCTGTGTTTTGCTCGTGTGTTTTACACCGTGGCTTTCACAACTCCGTGTGTGTGTGTGCCCTTGTTTATATTACATTGTGGGAACCAAATGTCCCCATAAGGATAGTAAAACCCAAGATCACCTACATTGTGGGGACCAGCCAGCTGTCCCCACTTTTTAAAAGGCTTATAATTTATAAGTTATAAATCATACAGGATGAGTTTTTTTTGAAAGTAAAATGCAGAATGTTTCCTGTGATGGGTAGGTTTAGGTGCTGTGTGTGTGTGTGTGTGTGTGTGTGTGTGTGTGTGTGTGTGTGTGTGTGTGTGTGTGTGTGTGTGTGTGTGTGTGCGTGTGTGTGTGTGTGTGTGTGTGATGGGTAGATTTAGGGGCAGGGGCAGTGTAGGGTAGAAAATACGTTTTGTACTGTGTAAAAACCATTACGTCTATGGAGAGTCCCCACAAAGATTGTGAACCAGATGTGTGTGTGTGTGTGTGTGTGTGTGTGTGTGTGTGTGTGTGTGTGTGTGTGTGTGTGTATGTGTGTGTGTGTGTGTGTGTGTGTGTGTGTGTGTGTGTGTGTGTTTAGTTTGTAGCTTTAATAAAACCAATTAGATTTAAAAATGCTAAGGTTTTTTTTCTTTTTGTATAGGATATAGCATCACATTTTATCTTGACATTGTGGCCCTAATCAAAAATCTACTGCGCAGAAAGCATTTTAAGACATGTTTCTGATTAGGCTGCCTTTTTTTGGGCCACATTTGAAGATAATATTACACATTCCGTCACACAGCAGGGTAATGCACCGCAACAAGCTCGCTGGAAAAAAGAAATGTGAAATATACATTTAAATTCTGGTAATTAATTGTGAAAATGCTTAATAAAACGTTAATTAATGCATGAATAGAATTCAGAATCTAGGGTTTGGAAAGGAACCTGCGTCCGATTTAGATTTGCGCTGTATTCTGAGTATTCCAGATGTTTTTCCCCTCGGCTGCTGATCTCCATATAGGGAGGTTTCACAATCGGAACAGGTCGAGGTCTCTCGTTTGGCTCAACAGATCAACGTCCTGAAGACAAATGCCATACTGGAGAATCAGGAGGGATAGAAAAACCTTATAATTCCCTAACAAGCAACCAAAAAAAAACAAAAAACATGCCCAATGCCCTTGTAACCACTCAAAATACCCTGACTATGCCGTAGCAACAATTTAGAACACCCCGGAAACTCCCTAGCAACCATTTAGAACAACCTGGAAACTTCCTAGCAACTGCCCAGAACACCTTGGCAATGCACTAGTAACCACCTAGAACACCCTGGTAATGCCCTAGCAACCAAGCAGAACACCCTGTAAAAACACTTTAGCAATGCCCTAGCAACACCCTAGCAACCACACAGAACACTCTGGCAATGTTCTATCAACCATCCAGAACACTTTGCCAATGCAAAACATGCTGACAGCCCTCTAAAGCCGAGTTCACACTGCCCGATTTTAACCCCCGATTTTGACTCGCTGATAGGTTTCGCGAAATCGCCGACAAATGCCGAGATCATCGGCGAATCTGTGCTTGTGCACGAAAGTGACAATGACGTAGAGTGAATGATCAAAGACGCGATCAGAGAGAATCACCGTGAGATATTTGGCAGCTAAATATCTGGAGCTGTCGGCGACTCAAACTCCTGCTGTGTGAAATGAGTTCTGACTGAAAATGACATCGGCGATGACCGACAGCCAATGAGAGAGTGAGATACAGAGCAGCGGGAGGTTCAGGGAGGAGTTACAGACAGAATATCAGTTTATTAATAGATATATTTACAATTCTATCAAACAGAAACAAAGCCCAAACATTTGCACATCCAGCCGCAGCAGATTACAAAATTATTTATTTACTTCAAACTCTCTTTGCAGAAGAACACAATCCTGGCTCCCTCTGTGTCTCCAACAATTTCCTCCGCAATATACTTTTTCTTTTTCTCCACAAATCAGCGCACAGACAATTTGGAGCAAACTT
>NC_090177.1:3549982-3629982 GCF_024679245.1 Pseudorasbora parva | reverse complement strand
GAGAACAGATGGTCTACATTAGAATAATATTTCACTATGTTTACTGTATTTTTAATCAAACAAATGAGACTAAATATAATACAATATAAATTATGATATAAAATATAAAAAATGATAAATTAAAATATATAAATATGTTAACATTTTATATATATATATAATATTAACATTTTAAATAAGATTATTTAATATTTTTTATAATATTTTATATAATAATTCATATTTTTTATAATACTGAAATTTTATATATATATATATATATATATATATATATATATATATATATATATATATATATAATATAATAATAATAAATGTTAACAAATATATATAAATATATATATATAACCCTAACCCTAACAGTAAATAGTTGTTAACAAATATATTTAAGTTTATTTGGACACACACAACATAATTAAAATAGTAATTATTAATAGTAATTTAATAAAATAAAAATATTTTAATATATAGCCAAAATATCTATTAATAAATAATATAAATAATTGTTAACACACACACATATATATATATATATATATATATATATATATATATATATATATATATATATATATATATATATATATATATATATATATATATACACATCGTTTTGTAATGTATTTAATATCATTATTAATATATTTTATAGTTAATTATTATTATTGATTTTATATTATCTACTAATATACATAAAAGATCAATTATATATTTATTTTATTCTGCCAAAAATAGGTTTAAATAGATTAAATAGAATATACTATCCAATATTTTAAATATGTAAATATTAGGGCCGGGACTTTACCACGTTAAAGTCCCGTTATTAATTAATCTTAATTAACGCGTTAAAGTCCCGGCCCTAATATTTACATATTTAAAATATTGGATTGTATATTCTATTTAATCTATTTAAACCTATTTTTGTTAATTAATTAATTAATTACGCAAAAAAAAAGAAATAACATAATTTTAACCACACTTATTTTTGCACCGCGGAACGTTTTTCAATGAATGAGTTTCGACGGACCGATTATACTGGAACACCAACTAGCGCTCACATTCACATTTACATTTACATTTAATCATTTAGCAGACGCTTTTATCCAAAGCGACTTACAAAAAGGGGAGAGCAATGGAAGCAACGAAACAGACAAGGCCAACAACCTGTAAGAGCTGTAAGAAATCTCAGTTAATTAGCACAGTACACAATTTATTTTTATTTTTTTAATAGCCGTCTACAACAAAAACTCACGTACGCAAAATACCGAACACTGGATTTTGATAGCCATGATAACAACCACGACTCACGAGTCATGACAACAACAATCCATAGTGAACATTCAATGGTATACTAAAAATCCATGTGAAAAAATGACTTCTCATGGTTCTCAGGTCAAATATTTATATGCAATTAAAATGCGATTAATTTCGATTAATTAATTACAAAGCCGATTCGATTAATTTTTTTAATCGAATCCCAGCCCTAGTAAATATTAAAATAAACATCATGCTAGTGATTCAAAACACTATCAGTTTACACGTATATCCGATTATAATATTGATTACTAGAATATTAATTGTTTATTTTGGATATTATCATCATTCATTGATATTTTGTATTAAACATTCATGTATTTTTTTATTTAGTGTTTATGTAAGTGTGATTATTGTTGCATTTATAAAAACAAGTTTCCATGACACTATATGTTACAGTGATTTTACCACGGTATGATTAGTCTGTAAGTGTGTTAAAATCACAGTAGCTCGTGGTTTACGGCCGTAATTAAAGATCCTGTGGATGTTTCTCATGTCTGAGAGAGCCTCTTGTGAGTGATCGTGACTTTTGACCTTAAACTCTAGATCTGCATGGAGAGCTCATGGGAAATATATACACACACACACACACACACACACACACACACACACACACACACACACACACACACACGCGCTCGTTTCTGCCCCGTGAGATGCTGTAGAAACTCTATCAACAGGAAATCCAACACTTCCCCTGAGCCCAAATAACACACACTGTTCACACATTCACTTTATCCCAGAGTTTGATTCGTCTAATAGTTTGACCCACAGATTATTAACACTTGATAATAATCCCACCCCGTGTGTTTCCTTTCTTTCACTGCAGTGATGTAATTGTTGTTATTTTACCGCTAAAGCGTCCTTCACACTGAATGCTTATTTGGTAACTATGGGCAACACATATTCACTATTAACTATGACTTCTGCCTCAATAATCTCATAATTTACTGCTTATTAATAGTTAGTGAGGTAGTTTGGTATCACTTTAGTATGAGGAACACATATTCACTATTAACTATGACTTCTGCCTCAATAAACTCATAATTTACTGCTTATTAATAGTTAGTGAGGTAGTTTGGTATCACTTTAGTATGAGGAACACATATTCACTATTAACTATGACTTCTGCCTCAATAAACTCATAATTTACTGCTTATTAATAGTTAGTAAGGTAGTTTGGTATCACTTTAGTATGAGGAACACATATTCACTATTAACTATGACTTTTGTCTCAATAAACTCATAATTTACTGCTTATTAATAGTTAGTGAGGTAGTTTGGTATCACTTTAGTATGAGGAACACATATTCACTATTAACTATGACTTCTGCCTCAATAAACTCATAATTTACTGCTTATTAATAGTTAGTGAGGTAGTTTGGTATCACTTTAGTTTGAGGAACACATATTCACTATTAACTATGACTTCTGCCTCAATAAACTCATAATTTACTGCTTATTAATAGTTAGTAAGGTAGTTTGGTATCACTTTAGTATGGGGAACACATATTCACTATTAACTATGACTTCTGCCTCATAAACTCATAATTTACTGCTTATTAATAGTTAGTAAGGTAGTTTGGTATCACTTTAGTATGAGGAACACATATTCACTATTAACTATGACTTCTGCCTCAATAAACTCATAATTTACTGCTTATTAATAGTTAGTGAGGTAGTTTGGTATCACTTTAGTATGAGGAACACATATTCACTATTAACTATGACTTCTGCCTCAATAAACTCATAATTTACTGCTTATTAATAGTTAGTGAGGTAGTTTGGTATCACTTTAGTATGGGGAACACATATTCACTATTAACTATGACTTCTGCCTCAATAAACTCATAATTTACTGCTTATTAATAGTTAGTGAGGTAGTTTGGTATCACTTTAGTATGAGGAACACATATTCACTATTAACTATGACTTCTGCCTCAATAAACTCATAATTTACTGCTTATTAATAGTTAGTGAGGTAGTTTGGTATCACTTTAGTATGAGGAACACATATTCACTATTAACTATGACTTCTGCCTCAATAAACTCATAATTTACTGCTTATTAATAGTTAGTAAGGTAGTTTGGTATCACTTTAGTATGAGGAACACATATTCACTATTAACTATGACTTCTGCCTCAATAAACTCATAATTTACTGCTTATTAATAGTTAGTGAGGTAGTTTGGTATCACTTTAGTTTGAGGAACACATATTCACTATTAACTATGACTTCTGCCTCAATAAACTCATAATTTACTGCTTATTAATAGTTAGTAAGGTAGTTTGGTATCACTTTAGTATGAGGAACACATATTCACTATTAACTATGACTTCTGCCTCAATAAACTCATAATTTACTGCTTATTAATAGTTAGTAAGGTAGTTTGGTATCACTTTAGTATGAGGAACACATATTCACTATTAACTATGACTTTAGCCTCAATAAACTCATAATTTACTGCTTATTAATAGTTAGTAAGGTAGTTTGGTATCACTTTAGTATGAGGAACACATATTCACTATTAACTATGACTTTAGCCTCAATAAACTCATAATTTACTGCTTATTAATAGTTAGTAAGGTAGTTTGGTAACACTTTAGTATGAGGAACACATATTCACTATTAACTATGACTTCTGCTTCAATAAACTCATAATTTACTGCTTATTAATAGTTAGTGAGGTAGTTTGGTATCACTTTAGTATGGGGAACACATATTCACTATTAACTATGACTTCTGCCTCAATAAACTCATAATTTACTGCTTATTAATAGTTAGTGAGGTAGTTTGGTATCACTTTAGTATGAGGAACACATATTCACTATTAACTATGACTTCTGCCTCAATAAACTCATAATTTACTGCTTATTAATAGTTAGTGAGGTAGTTTGGTATCACTTTAGTATGAGGAACACATATTCACTATTAACTATGACTTCTGCCTCAATAAACTCATAATTTACTGCTTATTAATAGTTAGTGAGGTAGTTTGGTATCACTTTAGTATGAGGAACACATATTCACTATTAACTATGACTTCTGCCTCAATAAACTCATAATTTACTGCTTATTAATAGTTAGTGAGGTAGTTTGGTATCACTTTAGTATGAGGAACACATATTCACTATTAACTATGACTTCTGCCTCATAAACTCATAATTTACTGCTTATTAATAGTTAGTGAGGTAGTTTGGTATCACTTTAGTATGGGGAACACATATTCACTATTAACTATGACTTCTGCCTCAATAAACTCATAATTTACTGCTTATTAATAGTTAGTGAGGTAGTTTGGTATCACTTTAGTATGAGGAACACATATTCACTATTAACTATGACTTCTGCCTCATAAACTCATAATTTACTGCTTATTAATAGTTAGTGAGGTAGTTTGGTATCACTTTAGTATGGGGAACACATATTCACTATTAACTATGACTTCTGCCTCAATAAACTCATAATTTACTGCTTATTAATAGTTAGTGAGGTAGTTTGGTATCACTTTAGTATGAGGAACACATATTCACTATTAACTATGACTTCTGCCTCATAAACTCATAATTTACTGCTTATTAATAGTTAGTGAGGTAGTTTGGTATCACTTTAGTATGAGGAACACATATTCACTATTAACTATGACTTCTGCCTCATAAACTCATAATTTACTGCTTATTAATAGTTAGTAAGGTAGTTTGGTATCACTTTAGTTTGAGGAACACATATTCACTATTAACTATGACTTCTGCCTCAATAAACTCATAATTTACTGCTTATTAATAGTTAGTGAGGTAGTTTGGTATCACTTTAGTATGAGGAACACATATTCACTATTAACTATGACTTCTGCCTCAATAAACTCATAATTTACTGCTTATTAATAGTTAGTAAGGTAGTTTGGTATCACTTTAGTATGAGGAACACATATTCACTATTAACTATGACTTTAGCCTCAATAAACTCATAATTTACTGCTTATTAATAGTTAGTAAGGTAGTTTGGTATCACTTTAGTATGAGGAACACATATTCACTATTAACTATGACTTCTGCCTCAATAAACTCATAATTTAATGCTTATTAATAGTTAGTGAGGTAGTTTGGTATCACTTTAGTTTGAGGAACACATATTCACTATTAACTATGACTTCTGCCTCAATAAACTCATAATTTACTGCTTATTAATAGTTAGTGAGGTAGTTTGGTATCACTTTAGTATGAGGAACACATATTCACTATTAACTATGACTTCTGCTTCAATAAACTCATAATTTACTGCTTATTAATAGTTAGTGAGGTAGTTTGGTATCACTTTAGTATGAGGAACACATATTCACTATTAACTATGACTTCTGCCTCAATAAACTCATAATTTACTGCTTATTAATAGTTAGTAAGGTAGTTTGGTATCACTTTAGTATGAGGAACACATATTCACTATTAACTATGACTTCTGCTTCAATAAACTCATAATTTACTGCTTATTAATAGTTAGTGAGGTAGTTTGGTATCACTTTAGTATGAGGAACACATATTCACTATTAACTATGACTTCTGCCTCAATAAACTCATAATTTACTGCTTATTAATAGTTAGTAAGGTAGTTTGGTATCACTTTAGTATGAGGAACACATATTCACTATTAACTATGACTTCTGCTTCAATAAACTCATAATTTACTGCTTATTAATAGTTAGTGAGGTAGTTTGGTATCACTTTAGTATGAGGAACACATATTCACTATTAACTATGACTTCTGCCTCAATAAACTCATAATTTACTGCTTATTAATAGTTAGTGAGGTAGTTTGGTATCACTTTAGTATGAGGAACACATATTCACTATTAACTATGACTTTAGCCTCAATAAACTCATAATTTACTGCTTATTAATAGTTAGTAAGGTAGTTTGGTATCACTTTAGTATGAGGAACACATATTCACTATTAACTATGACTTCTGCCTCATAAACTCATAATTTACTGCTTATTAATAGTTAGTGAGGTAGTTTGGTATCACTTTAGTATGAGGAACACATATTCACTATTAACTATGACTTTAGCCTCAATAAACTCATAATTTACTGCTTATTAATAGTTAGTGAGGTAGTTTGGTATCACTTTAGTATGAGGAACACATATTCACTATTAACTATGACTTTAACCTCAATAAACTCATAATTTACTGCTTATTAATAGTTAGTGAGGTAGTTTGGTATCACTTTAGTATGAGGAACACATATTCACTATTAACTATGACTTTAACCTCAATAAACTCATAATTTACTGCTTATTAATAGTTAGTGAGGTAGTTTGGTATCACTTTAGTATGGGGAACACATATTCACTATTAACTATGACTTCTGCCTCAATAAACTCATAATTTACTGCTTATTAATAGTTAGTAAGGTAGTTTTTGTAGCGTTTAAGTTTAGGTATTGGGTTGGATTAAGGGATGTAGAATAAGGTCATGCAGAATAAGTTATTAATATGAGCTTTATAAGTGCTAATAAACAGACAATATCCTAGTAATATGCATGCTAATAAGCAACTAGTTAATAGTTAATAACTGAACCTTAAAATAAAGTGTTACAGCTTATTCTAATGAACACTGCATTATGAGGAGCACAGAACGTGGATGTTGTTTTGTTAATGTGAAGCTGAATTGACCGCTCCGTCCTGAGGGCTTCGACCTCTGTGTTTATAGACTGTGGGCGACATCCTCTCTGAAAAATAAACAAGTGTGTTCTCATGAACATCCCAGTGAAGATACATACTCAACGTTCAGTGCTCTTTAAAGCGCCGACTGGTCTGGAGCTACAAAAAAAACCCACCCCCCATTAGACGAAACACATATGTTATTTATTGTTGTTTTATGTTGACCGCAGCAAACACTGATAAAGCAATATTATGTTGTAAAATGCAGATATTTGTGTTTGACCACAGACACAGATGCTCTCTAGCGCCCCCTGTCTGAGTGGCAGATGTGCGTCATGACAGGAAACCCATCGCTCCTCCTGCTGCTCCTTCTGCTTCTGAACACAGAGGTTAGCAATCAGCAATACAATTATGCAGCATTTATTCATATTTCAGTTCTATTTTTATTAGGGCTGTTAAAGGGTTAGTTCACCCAAAAATGAAAATTATGTCATTAATTACTCACCCTCATGTCGTTGGACACCCGTAAGACCTTCGTTCATCTTCAGAACACAAATGAAGATATTTTAGTGTAAAGCTGAGAAAGGCTTCAGAAAGGCCTCCATTGGCATTCAGTCCATTCCCACTCACAAGACCCACAAATAAAGGCCGGTCTCAAATAAAGGCCGGTCTCAAATAAAGGCCGGTCTAAAATAAAGGCCGGTCTAAAATAAAGGCCGGGGGGAAATGAGTGGATAATCTCCTAAATGCAGCTCATTTAATGCGAAACCATCCTGATGCCACGCGCCCCCGATGCGAGTCATGCCAGTGCGACACACACTACTCCTGGTCTCTTCTATAGTTAACCTAAACACTTTACAGGGATTGTTTTGTAAATTAAATTGAGAATATAACGGATGCATGTGCCATTTTAAATAGGCTACTGTAGTCTATGAGAGATGCGACGTCTGTGGAAATGCCGTGTCAGGCAGGCTACAGATATCGATCTTCACAATGCGTGCGTCTCAATCTGCTCCGTCAGTAGTCAGGGCACTGATCAGGGATCAGCCCATTGACTTTCCGATAGTGTCCTGACTACTGAACTAGGGCGCTGATTAAGACGCACCTAATATTAGCCTCTCGTCTCTTTTATGTCTTAAGGGGGTCGCACACAAGCCTCGAAGCTCAGCTCCGCGTCTCAAGCCTTATTAAAACTTGTTTCGCCTGTCTCCGCTCCGCTGACTGCGAGCTCCTCCCCAAACGGACGAGGCGTTTATACTTGACGCGCTCGCCGTTGTGCTATTCTTTGAAACGACAGAGGGCGATTCAGAGTAATTGTTCTATAAACCAACGCGTCGAGAAGAAGTGGGCTAACGTGCACAGGTGATGATATTTATTTTAGTACATTTCACCAAAAACCACACTACAAAAGAATGGTGTAAAACTCAGTAAACCTCGGATTGATATTATTACTCGTGACATGAGAACGAAATATGCACTAAATTAACGATCTCTTAAATATTTCCTAATTTCACTAAACTTTAATGTCGTGATTTATTTATTTATTTGTTTAAACCTGGATCTTTATTTAAAATGGCTTATTTCTGCTTGTGTAGGCTCATTCAGTTAATATAAGCACCTCATTTGTATGTGTAAACTGGGGGCCGGTGTGATGAGACGTCATGCTCGGCTAGATTCGCTGAGAACTCGTTCATCTTCGGATGCGGAGCTGCGCGCGGAATTACAAAAAATGCATATTATTTTGTTGTATTGTGATATTTTTGCAAATGTTTCTTAAAAAAATCAATGATATTTGTCCACTGGAACGATCACTTTGAATTGAAAACGGTTTACATAAAGCAATTATATTTCAAACAGATGGAATTAGAAATACAGGCCTGCCCCTAATAAAAGCCTGCTTCAAATAAAAGCCGGTTCCCGTCGGCAGTTCAGGTAAATAAAGGCCCCGGTCTTTATTTGAGGAATTACGGTATTCTGAATAATAATAATAATAATTGGCTATCGGTATCGGCAGATATATTCTGAATAATCGGCAGATAATATTATGAATAACCGGTATCAGCAGATAATATTATGAATAATCAGCAGATAATATTATGAATAACCGGTATCGGCAGATAATATTATGAATAACCGGTATCGGCAGATAATATTATGAATAACCGGTATCGGCAGATAATATTATGAATAACTGGTATCGGCAGATAATATTATGAATAACCGGTATCGGCAGATAATATTATGAATAATCAGCAGATAATATTATGAATAACCGGTATCGGCAGATAATATTATGAATAATCAGCAGATAATATTATGAATAACCGGTATCGGCAGATAATATTATGAATAATCAGCAGATAATATTATGAATAACCGGTATCGGCAGATAATATTATGAATAATCAGCAGATAATATCATGAA
Organism: Pseudorasbora parva; assembly: GCF_024679245.1. NCBI lineage: Eukaryota > Metazoa > Chordata > Actinopteri > Cypriniformes > Gobionidae > Pseudorasbora > Pseudorasbora parva. The sequence continues at coordinate 3,620,584 of NC_090177.1, read as the reverse complement.
TAACTGGTATCGGCAGATAATATTATGAATAACCGGTATCGGCAGATAATATTATGAATAACCGGTATCTGCAGATAATATTATGAATAACCGGTATCGGCAGATAATATTATGAATAACCGGTATCTGCAGATAATATTATGAATAACCGGTATCGGCAGATAGTATTATGAATAACCGTTATCAGCAGATAATATTATGAATAACCGGTATCGGCAGATAATATTATGAATAACCGGTATCAGCAGATAATATTATACCTGTATTATATTATGAATAACCGGTATCAGCAGATAATATAATGAATAACCGGTATCGGCAGATAATATTATGAATAACCGGTATCAGCAGATAATATTATGATAATATTATGAATAACCGGTATCGGCAGATAATATTATGAATAACCGGTATCGGCAGATAATATTATGAATAACCGGTATCGGCTGATAATATTATGAATAACCGGTATCGGCAGATAATATTATGAATAACCGGTATCTGCAGATAATATTATGAATAACCGGTATCTGCAGATAATATTATGAATAACCGGTATCGGCAGATAATATTATGAATAACCGGTATCGGCAGATAATATTATGAATAACCGGTATCAGCAGATAATATTATGAATAACCGGTATCGGCAGATAATATTATGAATAACCGGTATCGGCAGATAATATTATGAATAACCGGTATCAGCAGATAATATTATGAATAACCGGTATCGGCAGATAATATTATGAATAACCGGTATCAGCAGATAATATTATGAATAACCGGTATCGGCAGATAATATAATGAATAACCGGTATCGGCACATAATATTCAGAATAACCAGTATCAGCAGATAATATTATGAATAACCGGTATCGGCAGATAATATTATGAATAACCGGTATCGGCAGATAATATTATGAATAACCGGTATCGGCAGATAATATTATGAATAACCGGTATCGGTACATAATATTATGAATAACTGGTATCGGCAGATAATATTATGAATAACCGGTATCGGCAGATAGTATTATGAATAACCGGTATCAGCAGATAATATTATGAATAACCGGTATCGGCAGATAATATTATGAATAACCGGTATCGGCAGATAATATTATGAATAACCGGTATCAGCAGATAATATTATACCTGTATTATATTATGAATAACCGGTATCAGCAGATAATATAATGAATAACCGGTATCGGCAGATAATATTATGAATAACCGGTATCAGCAGATAATATTATGATAATATTATGAATAACCGGTATCGGCAGATAATATTATGAATAACCGGTATCGGCAGATAATATTATGAATAACCGGTATCGGCAGATAATATTATGAATAACCGGTATCGGCAGATAATATTATGAATAACCGGTATCGGCAGATAATATTATGAATAACCGGTATCGGCAGATAATATTATGAATAACCGGTATCGGCACATAATATTCAGAATAACCAGTATCAGCAGATAATATTATGAATAACCGGTATCGGTACATAATATTATGAATAACCAGTATCGGCAGATAATATTATGAATAACCGGTATCAGCAGATAATATTATGAATAACCGGTATCAGCAGATAATATTATGAATAACCGGTATCAGCAGATAATATTATGAATAACCGGTATCAGCAGATAATATTATGAATAACCGGTATCGGCACATAATATTATGAATAACCGGTATCAGCAGATAATATTATGAATAACCGGTATCGGCACATAATATTATGAATAACCGGTATCAGCAGATAATATTATGAATAATCGGCAGATAATATTATGAATAACCGGTATCAGCAGATAATATTCTGAATAATCGGCAGATAATATTCTGAATAACCGGTATCAGCAGATAATATTCTGAATAATCGGCAGATAATATTATGAATAACCGATATCAGCAGATAATATTATGAATAACCGATATCAGCAGATAATATTCTGAATAATCGGCAGATAATATTATGAATAACCGATATCAGCAGATAATATTCTGAATAATCGGCAGATAATATTATGAATAACCGGTATCAGCAGATAATATTCTGAATAATCGGCAGATAATATTACGAATATCCGGTATCAGCAGATAATATTATGAATAACCGATATCGGCAGATAATATTATGAATAATCGGCTATAATTGTTGGCAGATAATATTCTCAATAATCGGCTATATAGGCTTAGAAATGTAGTAACGGTGCATTTAATAAAAATAAAAAAACTTCACATAATAAAATGATGTTATCACTTCAGTATCAGTTATTGTTAAAAAGTCATTGGATTTAATATTTCACATCATCCGCATATAATTTAAAATCCACATTAATATTTGTTCATGTCAGTTATTAAAACTGTACTTCTGTTTGTTCATGTTAGTTTACAGTCCATAACCAAAATGTATATGTAAATGTTGAAAATAGGATTGATTTAGACTCTAAAGGTAACAAATTAAGCCTTATTGTAATGTATTATTTGTAATATTGGTTTAATATGCGCACAGGTGTGTCACTGCGAGGATGTGCTTATAGCGGCGATGATGTCAACAGAGGAGGTGAGCGATATCCCAGCATCCCCTGCTGATCTGAGCGTGACCCGTGAGCATATCCTGTCCGCCCAGTTTGAGTGTTACCTCAAAATAATGTACGAGCCTCCGCGCAGAGATCCAGGTGAGAGACGTTACTCTGAAACAACACATGCATAAATTAAAGGACTAGGGGTGTGCCATATCATATCACTTATCACAGCGCTCGTGGCTCGACTCGTCGAGACTGATTTCCAAGATGGCTGCCGTCTGTAAACGCGTAATGCACTGTCTTTATAAAGTATCTTCTTATTAAACTGTTTGTACTCTTACAAAGTTCTCAATGCTGCAGTTTGCATGTAGGGACCCTCATTATGCTGCCGTGTTAGTGTGTGGCTGATTTGAGCCTTGTTAGTGATATTAACTAGCGGTTTAATTTCACTTACCCTGTGCCCCGTAGACAAGCCCTATAAGCTAATCTGTTTTTAGAGATAAAACTCTTTACATTCGATTTTCATGAAAACGCATCCCAGAGAACGATCTACTCACTAACCATCTGTTAATTACCCCTAGGGGCATTTCTCACCGGAGTTGTCCTTTAAGGACAGTAATGAAAGACAATATGCTAAATAGTTAAGCAAGTGCATAGCCATGCAAATCTTACATATAAGATGCAAGGATTTGGTGAGTCAAATACTCAGATTTTTAACATTGTTTGATGTAATCAGTTCCTGAATGTTTTTGCATCTGTTGAAATTATAATGGATTTCACATACGGCTCGTTCAGTCCACGGGGAAGATGATAATGGTTTAATGAACATAGATAAAAATGAGTGCTGAATTGTGTTTCTCTAATTTAATTACTGTCTCTTAATGGCTTTTAAAAACTTCCAGAATCCACTGCAGACAGGAAGTGATCTTCGAGTCTAAGGAAAGAAGGTTTCGTCTCAGTGTTTCTGTTTTAGTTTTTAGGGTAGAGTCACAGCACAGCATCTAAACATCTTTAAAACAGGATTCGTTTACTTAAGCAAATTTGCATAACATATTACAACTAATTTTCAGTTAATATATTTACTATATTATTATTAATATTTTTTTTCATTGGAAATATTGTTAAATGTACATTTAAAAGAAAAACAGACTATCTGCCAATTATAGTGTTGTATTTGTTAACTAAAACTATTACTTTTAACTTAAATAGTAAAATAGTTTCTGTTAATTTAAATAAAGTTGAAATTAAATAATATAAATATTAGATGAAAAACTGATGGTGATAAATCAGTACATTTAAGGACATTTACATTTTCAAACTAAAATACTATATATATATATATATATATATATATATATATATATATATATATATATATATATATATATATATATATATATATATATATATATATATACAGTAAGGAAAATAAGTATTTGAACACCCTGCTATTTTGCAAGTTCTCCCACTTAGAAATCATGGAGGGTCTGAAATTGTCATCGTATGTGCGTGGCCACTGTGAGAGACATAATCTGGAGAAAATCCAGAAATCACAATGTATGATTTTTTAAATATTTATTTGTATGATATAGCTTCAAATAAGTATTTGAACACCTGAGAAAAGCAATGTTAATATTTGGTACAGTAGCCTTTGTTTGGAATTACAGAGGTCAAACTTTTCCTGTAGTTTTTCACCAGGTTTACATACACTGCAGGAGGGATTCTGGCCCACTCCTCCACACAGATCTTCTCTAGATCAGTCAGGTTTCTGGCCTGTCGCTGAGAAACAAAAGATTCTCTATTGGGTTTAGGTCTGGAGACTGGCTAGGCCACGCCAGAACCTTGATATGCTTCTTACAGAGCCACTCCTTGGTTATCCTGGCTGTGTGCTTCGGGTCATTGTCATGTTGGAAGACCCAGCCTCGACCCATCTTCAATGCTCTAACTGAGGTTGTTCCCCAAAATCTCGCAATACATGGCCCCGGTCATCCTCTCCTTAATGCAGTGCAGTCGCCCTGACCCATGTGCAGAAAAACACCCCTAAAGCATGATGCTACCACCCCCATGCTTCACAGTAGGGATGGTGTTCTTGGGATGTTACTCATCATTCTTCTTCCGCTAAACACGTTTAGTGGAATTATGACCAAAAAGTTATATTTTGGTCTCATCTGACCACATGACTTTATCCCATGACTCCTCTGGATCATCCAAATGGTCATTGGCAAACTTAAGACAGGCCTGGTCATGTGCTGGTTTAAGCAGGGGAACCTTCCGTGCCATGCATTATTTCAAACTATGATGTCTTAGTGTTTTACCAACAGTAACCGTGGCAACCGTGGTCCCAGCTCTTTTCAGGTCATTGACCAGCTCCTCCCGTGTAGTTCTGGGCTGATTTCTGTCGTTCTGGGCTGATTTCTCACCTTTCTTAGGATCATTGAGACCCCACGAGGTGAGATCTTGCATGGAGCCCCAGTCCGAGGGAGACTGACAGTCATGTTTAGCTTCTTCCATTTTCTAATGATTGCTCCAACAGTGGACCTTTTTTCACCAAGCTGCTTGACAGTTTCCCCGTAGCCCTTTCCAGCCTTTTTGAGGTGTTCAATTTTGTCTCTAGTGTCTTTGGTCAGCTCTTTGGTCTTGGCCATGTTAGTAGTTGGATTCTTACTCACTGTATGGGGTGGACTGGTGTCTTTATGCAGCTAACAACCTCAGACAGGTGCATCTAATTTAGGATAATAAATGGAGTGGATATGGACATTTTAAAGGCAGACTAACAGGTCTTTGAGGGTCAGAATTCAAGCACTTACAGTCCAATTTTCAAAAATATCTTAAAAATCTTTCCTTTATAGGTTTGTTCATTCTGTCATTTGATATTTGTTTATAGTGACCCTGACTATTACTGTTTGTAGTAACAAGTCATTTTACTGTATATTTTGGAGAAAAGTACAGTCAAATTCGCCCCAAAATTCATTCAAGGACTTACAGTGTCCAATTTGCAAAAATTCATAAACAATTTTACTTCATAGGTTTTCTGATTCTGTCGTTTGAAATTTGTTCAGAGTGACCCTGAATATTACTGTATTTATTTACAAGTAATTTAACTGTATAGTTTTGGAGAAAAGTGCAGTCAAACTCTCACCAAAATTCATTCAAGCACTTACAGTCCAATTATCAAAAATATCATAAAAATCTTTCCTTTATAGTTTTGCTCGTTGGTTCCTTTGATATCTTTTCAGAGTGACCCTGACTATTACTGTATTTATGTGCAAGTCATTTTACTGTATAGTATTAGAGAAAAGTACAGTCAAACTCTCCTCAAAATTCATTCAAGCACTTACAGTCCAATTTTCAAAAATATCATAAAAATCTTTCCTTTATAGGTTTGCTCATTCTGTCCTTTGATATTTGTTCAGAGTGACCCTGACTATTACTGTATTTATGTACAAGTCATTTTACTGTATAGTTTTAGAGAAAAGTACAGTCCAATTTGCCCCAAAATTCATTCAAGCACTTGCACTGTCCAATTTTCAACAAATCATAAATCTATTTCCTTTATAGGTTTGCTCATTCTGTCATTTGATATTTGTTTAGAGTGACACTGACTATTACTGTATTTATTTACAAGTATTTTTACTGTATAGTTTTGGAGAAAAGTGCAGTCAAACTCTCACCAAAATTCATTCAAGCACTTACAGTCCAATTTTCAAAAATATCATAAAAATCTTTCCTTTATAGGTTTGCTCATTCTGTCATTTGATATTTGTTCAGAGTCAACCTGACTATTATTGTATTTATGTGCAAGTCATTTTACTGTATGGATGTAGAGAAAAGTACAGTCCAATTTGTCCCAAAATTCATTTAAGCAATTGCACTGTCCAATTTTCAAAAATTCATAAAAATCTTTCCTTTATAGGTTTACCCATTCTGTCATTTGGTATTTTTTCAAGTGGGAGAACTTGCAAAATAGCAGGGTGTTCAAATACTTATACTAATACTTATTTTCCTCACTGTATATATATATATATATATATATATATATATATATATATATATATATATATATATATATATATATATATATATATATATATATATATATATATATATATATATAAATATATATATATATATATATTGTGGTTGTTGTTAAATATTTAACAAAATATAACAAAATTATGAAAACTCAAAATAAATGAAAACTTTAAATATTAAAATAAAAGCTCATTTTAAATATATAAATAATAATACTAAAATAACAATATTTGGCCATAAACTTAATTAATATGATTTATTATCTGAAAACAATATAATAACTATTAGATAAAAAACTTAACCTTAAAAAAAACTTTTTTACAAATATAAATTAAATTGAAAATTAAAAATGAGAATATATATATATATATATATATATATATATATATATATATATATATATATATATATATATATATATAGATATATATATATATATATAGATATATATAGATATATAGATATATATATATACATATTAACAAAAGCGCATAACAAAGTTACTAAAGCTAAAATAACTTTAATGATAAAAATAAACTAAAATGAAAACTGATAAATTAGCTCATTTACAATATATAGTATAGTAGTAAATACAAATACTAAAATAACAATATTTTATTATCTTATCATTATTATTATGAGATTTATTATCTGAAAACAATTTAAATTGATTTAGTTTGAATTATTTCACTGGTAAATAACGTCATAGCTGGATAAAAATGTTGAAACTTGAGTTCAGAAAGCTCAAGCTGTGATGAAAATGGCTTTCAGCTCTAGCATGAATGTCTTGTTGTTCTTTTATTTTGTTTTATATTAGTTGTTTCTTGTTCTTTTATGTTGAGGCATGTGACATTTGCTTTGTTATACAATGAGTTAGGACTTTGTACATGCCTTTTGTTGACAATAAAGCATAGAAAAAATAAAATAAAATGATTGTCTGTTATTTGTGTAAGTTGTTGTTTAAAGTGTCGCCCCCTGCAGGCCCGTACTGTAATCGCACCTGGGACGGATGGCTCTGCTGGGAAGACTCCGCCCCCGGCACCGCGGTCCAACTTTGCCCCTCCTACTTCCTGGATTTTGATCCATCTGGTGAGCTGATTATGTCTCTCCACTCACAATAATGCAACAGAGCCTCTTTATGACACAAACAACTTAAAAACATCATAATTACTGATATCATATGTACAGCACAGTTCAAAAGTTTGGGGTCTGTAAGACATATTAAAGGGTTAGTTCACCCAAAAAGGAAATGCGTGTCATTAATGACTCACGCTAATGTTGTTCCACACCCGTAAGACCTCCGTTCATCTTTATTTATTTTATTTTACCCTTATTTTACCAGGAAAGTCCCATTGAGTTACAATAACTCTTCTCCCAGGCAGTCCTGGCCAAGACTGGCGGCCAAAAGTTTCAAGAAAATAAAAAAGACAAAAAAGACAAGACATAGATTACACAATACATCACTAATAACATACACTACACAAACAAGTCATTGTACTTTACGTTTATCCAATACAAACGTACAAGTGTTGTTAAAAGGCATCTAGTTAAAAACAAGTGCACTGTTCAGTCAGAGATGACTTAAAAAAAAAAAAAGTATTTATAGATGGAAGTGAATGTCAACCCTTTTCTTTCCCTATTAATGTTTGCTGCTGCATCCTTTGTGTTTGACTGCGGGCTATGCCACGGGTCAAACAGAAAATGCGCGCTGCGTTAACGCACGTTAATAAATTTAGTGCCGTTAAAATTAATTTGCGTTAACGCGTTATTAACGCGTTAACTTTAACAGCCCTAATAATAATATAATATCAATAAAAACATAATATACATTTTACAATTTGACAAAACAATTTTAAGTAGTGCAAAAAAATATACGTTTTTTAACATCTCTTAAAGTTGCAATATGTACGATATTTGCAGTAAAATATCGAAAAACCCACTAGGCGAGTGTTATATATATTTTGTTGAGTGAAAGTGAATGAAAGAATGAAATCGGTTCTTTATATCACCAGGACTCGCTTGTGCCGCTGATATTTTTGTATAACCGTTGTTATTGTTTTGAAGAGGTCAATAAATCCTCATATGAGATCCTCCTCCCTTAGCGGCAAAAAAATACATATTGTAGCTTTTATACTGTATTTGAGAGTAAAACTAATTATATTGTAATTAAAAAGATGGCAAAGGCAGTTTTATTACAAAAGTTATTTTGATTGTTATGGCAGTGATGCCACAAATAGTGTTGGGGAAAGTTACAAGTATTGAAAGTTTAAAAGTATTGTGTTACAATATTGAGTTGCTCTATAAAACAGTTACTAATTGCGTTACTTAGTTACATTTTAAGGAAAGTAATGCATTTCAGTATTGCATTACTCCTTAAAAAGTTACTAATTGCGTTTCTTAGTTACATTTTAAGGTAAGTATTTCGTTTCAGTTGTGTTACTCCCTAAAAAATTAGCAAATTGCATTACTTAGTTACATTTTAAGGGAAGTATTGCATTTCAATATTGTGTTACTCTCTAAAAAGTTACTAATTGTGTTACTTAGTTACTTTATATGGAAAGTAATGCATTACAATATTGCGTCACTCCCTAAAAAATTACTAATCACGTTATTTAGTTACTTTTTATGGAAAGTAATGCGTTTCAATATTGCGTTACTCCCTAAAAAATTACTAATCACGTTACTTAGTTACTTTTTATGGAAAGTAATGTCTTTCAATATTGCGTTACTCCCTAAAAAAGTAACTAATTGCGCTACTTAGTTACTTTTAATGGAAAGTAATGCGTTTCGATATTGCGTTACTCCCTAAAAAGTTACTAATCACGTTACTTAGTTACTTTTTATGGAAAGTAATGCGTTTCAATATTGTGTTACTCCCTAAAAAGTTTCTAATCACGTTACTTAGTTACTTTTTATGGAAAGTAATGCGTTTCAATATTGTGTTACTCCCTAAAAAGTAACTAATTGCGCTACTTAGTTACTTTTAATGGAAAGTAATGCGTTTCAATATTGTGTTACTCCCTAAAAAAGTTACTAATCACATTACTTAGTTACTTTTTATGGAAAGTAATGCGTTTAAATATTGTGTTACTCCCTAAAAAGTAACTAATTGCGATACTTAGTTACCTTTAATGGAAAGTAATGCGTTTCAATATTGTGTTACTCCCTAAAAAGTTACTAATCACGTTACTTAGTTACTTTTTATGGAAAGTAATGCGTTTCAATATTGCGTTACTCCCTAAAAAGTTACTAATCACGTTACTTAGTTAATTTTTATGGAAAGTAATGCGTTTCAATATTGTGTTACTCCCTAAAAAGTTACTGTAATAAGTTCGATAATGTAAGGAAGGAAGAGGACACGGGGGTTGGCTGGACGGTTGATGCGTTTCTTTATTTCGTAACTCAATAGTCAAAACACACTCAATAGTGTGGCTTCTCTCAGACTCATAACACAACGATCCCTTCCGGGTCGGCACTTCCGGCTTCCGGTAGCTCAGTCTCGGGGTGTGTGTGGCATCAACCGTCCGGTCTCTCTCTCTCCCTGGCTTCCGGTTCCACTGGCGTTTTATCCTCTCTCCCCGTCCATTACTGGAACAAGATACAGGTGTTATCAATCTGCGTCCAACCCACTGACTTACCGCTCGTCCCGCGGCTCTCTCTCCCGCTGCAGACCTCGCTAAACCACGCCCCCCTTGCCACATACCCCCACCGCCCGACTCAGGCCGGGGAGCCGTCCGGCCTGCAGTCCCCCCCCCCATTTCTGGAGAGGAAGTCGGCCACAGCCATCTGAGCACCCGGCCTGTGGACCACCTGGAACTTAAAAGGCTGAAGAGCTAGATACCAACGGGTGATCCGCGCGTTGGTATCCTTCATGCGGTGGAGCCATTGGAGAGGAGCGTGGTCCGAACAGAGGGTGAACTCCCGCCCCAGAAGGTAGTAGCGGAGGGTGAGAACGGCCCACCTGATAGCAAGGCACTCTTTTTCGATGTCGCTGTACTTAGCCTCTCTCTTTGAGAGCTTACGGCTAATGTACAGCACCGGCCGCTCTCCCCCCTCCACCTCCTGGGCCAGGACTGCGCCCAGCCCCCTGTCCGACGCGTCAGTCTGCAACAAGAAAGGGAGAGAAAAGTCAGGGGAGTGTAAAAGCGGCCCGCCACATAGAGCAGCCTTAACTTGGGTGAAAGCCTGCTGGCACGGCTCTGTCCACTGGACCGTATCTGGTAGCCCCTTTCTAGTAAGGTCAGTCAAAGGGCTGGTGAGGTCCGAATAATTTGGTATAAACCGTCTATAATATCCCGCCAGCCCCAAGAACTGCCTTACCTCCTTTTTGGTCTTGGGTCTCGGACAGGTTGCAATCGCGGCGGTCTTATCAATTTGGGGACGCACCTGTCCATGACCCAAGTGGAAGCCCAGATACCTTACTTCCACCCGCCCAATCGCACACTTCTTCGGGTTGGCCGTGAGCCTCGCTCCTCTCAGCGACCTCAAGACCGCCCTGACATGCTGCATATGCCGCTGCCAATCGTGACTGTAAATCACGATATCATCCAGATAGGCAGCAGCATATGCGGCATGGGGACGCAAAATCCTGTCCATGAGGCGCTGGAAGGTAGCGGGCGCCCCGAACAAACCGAAAGGAAGCGTGACAAATTGGTGCAATTCAAACGGCGTGGTGAAAGCTGTCTTTTCTTTGGACAATGGAGACAAGGGGATCTGCCAATAGCCCTTTGTTAAGTCCAATGTCGAATAAAATCGAGCCGTGCCCAGCCGATCAAGCAACTCGTCAACCCGCGGCATTGGATAAGCGTCGAATTTCGACACTGCATTCACCTTGCGATAGTCCACACAGAACCTGACCGAGCCGTCGGTCTTAGGGACCAAAACTATCGGGCTCGCCCAGTCACTGTTGGACTCCTCTATTACTCCCATATCGAGCATTGCCCCTAATTCCTCCTGAACCACCTTTTTCTTGTGTTCAGGCAAGCAATACGGCCGGCTGCGAACTACCACGCCCGGCTCGGTCTCGATATGGTGCTGAATCAAGTTGGTACGTCCCGGTAGGGGCGAGAACACGTCGGCGAACTCCGCCTGTAATTTTGATAAATCAGTGAGTTGGGACGGTGAGAGATGATCTCCCCCAGGGGCCAGCGCAACCGATTGTGCCTTGATGCTCGCCTCTGGCCCGAGATCATCCTCTCCCCCGATCACCGTTGCCAACAACACTGATTCCACCTCATTCCATTTCTTAAGGAGGTTGAGGTGGTATATTTGACGTGCCCCGTTCCTATCGGATCGTATCACTTCATAATCGAGGTCTCCAATCTGTCGTGCGACCTCAAACGGCCCCTGCCACTTTGACATTAATTTAGAGCTCGACGTAGGGAGTAATACGAGCACTTTCTCTCCCGGTGTGAATTTGTGTAGTTTCGTACCCCTGTTATATGACCGGCTCTGGCGGTCCTGGGCTTGCAACAAATTCTCCCTAGATAGCCGCCCCAAGGTGTGGAGCTTTGTTCGCAAGTCCAGCACATATTGAATTTCATTCTTCGCCAAAGAAGGCCCCTCCTCCCAAGTTTCTCGCAGGACGTCCAGCACCCCCGTGGCTGGCGCCCGTAGAGAAGCTCGAAGGGGGAAAACCCCGTGGAGGCTTGGGGGACCTCCCGCACGGCAAATAAGAGGGGTTCTAACCACCTATCCCAATTTTTGGCGTCTTCCTGTACGAACTTACGGATCATGGATTTAAGTGTGCGATTAAACCGTTCGACCAAGCCGTCCGTTTGTGGGTGATAGACGCTTGTTCGAATGGACTTAATGACCAATAACCCATATAGTTCGCTTAATGTACGTGACATAAATGCCGTGCCTTGATCAGTGAGGATCTCTTTTGGAATCCCCACCCGGGAGATTAGTCGAAACAGTGCGTCCGCCACACTCTTCGCTGAGATGTTGCTGAGGGCCACTGCTTCCGGATATCGTGTTGCGTAGTCCACGATAACTAACGCAAAACGATGGCCGCGTTTGGATCGCTCTAATGGCCCGATGAGGTCCATCGCAATTCTTTCGAAGGGGACCTGCATTAATGGAAGTGGGCGCAAAGGCGCTTTTGGGGAGGCCAGTGGATTCACCCACTGACATTCAGGACAAGACGCGCACCACCTGCGCACGTTGTCATGAATGCCTGGCCAAAAAAATCGGGTCATTAAGCGATTCAGTGTGGCCGCCTGTCCCAGGTGGCCCGCCATCGGGTTAGAGTGAGCCGCCTGGAAAAGCATTTCCCGGCGGCTCTTTGGTACTAATAACTGGGTTGTATCTAACTTTGACTGAGTGTCTTGGGTCACTCGATACAACCGGTCTTTTATTATGGCGAAATAGGGATAAGTGACAGGCAAGGCAGGTTGGAGAGACTGGCCGTCGATAGTGCGGACCTGCTGGAAGGCGTTTTTGAGGGTCTCATCCTGGGACTGCTCCAGAGGGAAGTCATCGCGGTCTGAGAGAATCAGTCTCTCGATCCCGCTCGTTTCCTCTGAAGCCGTCCCCAAGGGTCCCGTCTCAGTCTCCCCAAGCTGCACTCGCGCCGCCCCCCTCCTAGCCTTTTTCTCCCAAGCGGCATCCACACATAATGATCCCAATAACGCCGAAAAGGCGGGCCAATTCGTCCCCAGAATTAGCGGATGCCGGAGGTGAGGACTAACCGCCACCTCTACATTATGCTTTTCTCCCCGAAACTGTATCGTGATTGGGACAACCGGATATTCCACCACATCCAGTGGATATTCCACATGTATCCATTGGATACATCCGGCTTGTATCCAATGCCCCAGGCTGCATCAGGCTTTGACGGATCGAGGTTTGGTTACATCCTGAATCCACCAAGGCCTGATATGTACCCCCCTTGATACTCACAGGAATTTGGTACTCTCCTGCTTGATCGGGGGTGGTCCGCTGGACGTCCAGAACCCGGATCATTGTCCCGATGTCCATCCTAGGACACCGGTCCACAAAATGATCCGGGTCCCCGCAACGCCAGCAGGCCAGCCCAGGCTAAACCCGCCGCCCTGGTGGCGGGGAGTGGGTTGGAGAATGGGCGTGGAGAGGGGGTGGAACCAGAACCATTGTCCCCTCCCGCCCCCATCAGCCCCGCCCCCCTGGGCGGGGCCCTCGAGCTCCCAAACGGTCCAGGGCCCATCCCACCCCGGCCTCTGGGGGGAATGCGAGGAGGGCCCGGAGGGCGAGACCTAGGGAGAGGGACAGGTCGAGAGAGAGAAACAGAGGGGGGAGAGAGAGAGGTAAAAGTTAACGGGGGTTCGCCGACCCCCGGGCACGCCACCATGTGATCCTCCGCCAGGTTGATGGCCGTCTCCAGCGACGTGGGCCGGTGGCACTGGACCCACTCGGCTGTTTTCCTCGGAAGCCGAGCGATAAACTGCTCCAGTACCACCAAGTCGACGATGTCCCCACTGTGTCCCCACTGTCCCCACTGTGCCCGGGGCCACCTGCAGGCCTCCGCCGATTTTTGAAATAGTTCTATGAAGGCCTCCGGGTCATCCTGCGGCCCCATCTTGTGTAGGGGCACGTGGACCGGTGCACTGGCCTGCCCGGCGGCCTCGGTGCGAGCCTCCCGATCAAGCCAGCTCCGGAACCTCTCGCGGTCCTTTTGCTGGCCTTGGACAATCGCCGCAAAGCGGCGCTCCTGGTCGGTCCGAAGGTCCAGCATGGCTTGATGTTGGTCGCGGTGGAGGGCCGCGAGAGAGGTGATGATATCCGCAAATGGCGTGGCGGAAGACGGCTGCATGGCGGCGGCGCTGTCCTGCTTCCTTCCCGGGTTTCGGCACCAGTGTAATAAGTTCGATAATGTAAGGAAGGAAGAGGACACGGGGGTCGGCTGGACGGTTGATGCGTTTCTTTATTTCGTAACTCAATAGTCAAAACACACTCAATAGTGTGGCTTCTCTCAGACTCATAACACAACGATCCCTTCCGGGTCGGCACTTCCGGCTTCCGGTAGCTCAGTCTCTGGGTGTGTGTGGCATCAACCGTCCGGTCTCTCTCTCTCCCTGGCTTCCGGTTCCACTGGCGTTTTATCCTCTCTCCCCGTCCATTACTGGAACAAGATACAGGTGTTATCAATCTGCGTCCAACCCACTCACTTACCGCTCGTCCCGCGGCTCTCTCTCCCGCTGCAGACCTCGCTAAACCACGCCCCCCTTGCCACAGTTACTAATCACGTTACTTAGTTAATTTTTATGGAAAGTAATGCGTTTCAATATTGTGTTACTCCCTAAAAAGTTACTAATCACGTTACTTAGTTACTTTTTATGGAAAGTAATGCGTTATGTTTCCATTGCATTACTTTTACTCACCTGGGCTGGGCTTGCTTGTGTTTATTAACAAAAACAACATTTTTGAACAAATAAAAAGTTCCTTTCATACTAAAAGTGAAATGAATAAACCTCAGGCTGAAGGAAGGGCAAATTCACACCTGTACACTCATTCATTCATTCATTCGTTCGTTCGTTCAACATGGAGACAGGAGCTGTCAGTCAATAAATAGAAAAACAAAGTAACTTGCTTTATCTGCTGAGAAAGAAAATTTTAAAGCAATAAATTTACTTTAAGAAAGTAATCTGATTACGTAATTTGCATTACTCGTAGTGTTACCACAACACGGGCCACATACGGTAACTTGTGATGCACGCAAACACATGTCTTTTCACATTTTGCCTTTTGTTCATTCAGAAAAAGTGACCAAAGTGTGTGACCCCGACGGTCATTGGTTTCGTCACCCAGAAAGCAACCGAATCTGGTCCAATTACACTCAGTGCTCTGCCTACACTAAGCAGAAATTCAAGGTTGAGCTTCGGTTTTAAATATTAAATCATTATTTCATAATCTTGTCTGTCTTGTAATATCTGTGTCTCTGTTTTCTCCTGCAGTTTACGTATGTGGCTTACTATATGACTATGGTGGGACACATCCTCTCCATTATATCGCTCCTCATTTCCATATGCATCTTCTCATACTTCAAGTACGTGAGAGCAACAAACACAAACAAGACTCATACACAGCTACACACTCTTTAACATTATAAGTGGACCTCAAGGAACATATTAAAATGTGTTTTATTAAACCTACATCATGACTCCTTTAATGTATAAGACCCGAACCCCTTCTGTATTTTTAGAAAGGCTTCATATCTCACCCATAAGAAATTAATGAATTAGAAACATATATTTCCATTTCAGTGTTAAAAAAACTACTAGGGAGCAGTGTTGGGTAAGTTACTCTAAAAAAGTAATTAATTACTAGTTACTTACATCTTTAATAGTGTAATTAGATTACTGTACAAATTACTCTCTCCATAAAGTATACTAATTACTTTTTAATTACTTTCTAAATCCTATAATAACCTCGAGGGAAGCGATTCAAGGTTAGACATGAAACAGCTCTTTTAAATCATTCAAATAAATAGTATAAAACTACATAAATTACTCTTATTAACTGACTAAAGTATTACAAATGTGAGAAGGAGACATAAAAACATGCATTTTAAAGTTAGACTTTAAATGTTGGTGTTAAGTCCACTATTGTATTATGTATAATTATATTTAGTTCAAATACTTGTGAAGTAACTGTAATTAAATTACAGAAAAAATAATCCCTTATATTTACTTTTTCAAGGGAAAAGTAATTAAATTACAGTAACTAATTACACCCAACACTGCTAGGGGGTGTCTTTATCAGAGAATGTAAGTGTATTAAATTAATGTTTATATGTATGTAGTGTAGAATATGTTTGTATGTCTTTCAGGAGCTCTAATTGTCCTGCCAGGCTGTTGTTTAAAAATATTAACTTGTTCTTAAGTAACTTACCTGAGGCCTATTGCACAAAACTAGGATAGGGGGTTAAGCCAGGATATCTTGGTGATCCTAGCTCAATTTATCCGCTAATATACAGTTATTTTTCGTTATCGTTATCGTTCTTACGATGCTATCGTTATTCGGGTACATTTACGTGACAGCGGTGTACTAAATTTTGCATCCAGATGGCAAGATCACCAAGAAATCCCGGCTTAATCCCTTATCCTAGTTTTGTGCAATAGCCCCCTGGTTAAATAAAGGTAATAATAATAATAAATAATAAAGTGAATGGTGTTTGTGCAGGTGTTTGAGCTGTCAGCGTATCACTCTCCATAAAAACATGTTCACATCCTTCATCCTGAACTCGTTCGTCACCATCAGCTGGTTTTACTTTGTCATCGGCGAGGAAAAGGCCAGAATAGATTCTGTAAGTACATGCACCTCACACATATACATATACAGTCTTGTTCAAAATAATAGCAGTACAATGTGACTAACCAGAATAATCAAGGTTTTTTGTATATTTTTTTATTGCTACGTGGCAAACAAGTTACCAGTAGGTTCAGTAGATTCTCAGAAAACAAACAAGACCCAGCATTCATGATATGCACGCTCTTAAGGCTGTGCAATTGGGCAATTAGTTGAATTAGTTAAAAGGGGTGTGTTCAAAAAAATAGCAGTGTGGCATTCAATCACTGAGGTCATCAATTTTGTGAAGAAACAGGTGTGAATCAGGTGGCCCCTATTTAAGGATGAAGCCAACACTTGTTGAACATGCATTTGAAAGCTGAGGAAAATGGGTCGTTCAAGACATTGTTCAGAAGAACAGCGTACTTTGATTCAAAAGTTGATTAGAGAGGGGAAAACCTATAAAGAGGTGCAAAAAATGATAGGCTGTTCAGCTAAAATGATCTCCAATGCCTTAAAATGGAGAGCAAAACCAGAGAGACGTGGAAGAAAACGGAAGACAACCATCAAAATGGATAGAAGAATAACCAGAATGGCAAAGGCTCAGCCAATGATCACCTCCAGGATGATCAAAGACAGTCTGGAGTTACCTGTAAGTTCTGTGACAGTTAGAAGACGTCTGTGTGAAGCTAATCTATTTTCAAGAATCCCCCGCAAAGTCCCTCTGTTAAAAAAAAGGCATGTGCAGAAGAGGTTACAATTTGCCAAAGAACACATCAACTGGCCTAAAGAGAAATGGAGGAACATTTTGTGGACTGATGAGAGTAAAATTGTTCTTTTTGGGTCCAAGGGCCACAGGCAGTTTGTGAGACGACCCCCAAACTCTGAATTCAAGCCACAGTACACAGTGAAGACAGTGAAGCATGGAGGTGCAAGCATCATGATATGGGCATGTTTCTCCTACTATGGTGTTGGGCCTATTTATCGCATACCAGGGATCATGGATCAGTTTGCATATGTTAAAATACTTGAAGAGGTCATGTTGCCCTATGCTGAAGAGGACATGCCCTTGAAACGGTTGTTTCAACAAGACAATGACCCAAAACACACTAGTAAACGGGCAAAGTCTTGGTTCCAAACCAACAAAATTAATGTTATGGAGTGGCCAGCCCAATCTCCAGACCTTAATCCAATTGAGAACTTGTGGGGTGATATCAAAAATGCTGTTTCTGAAGCAAAACCAAGAAATGTGAATGAATTGTGGAATGTTGTTAAAGAATCATGGAGTGGAATAACAGCTGAGAGGTGCCACAAGTTGGTTGACTCCATGCCACACAGATGTCAAGCAGTTTTAAAAAACTGTGGTCATACAACTAAATATTAGTTTAGTGATTCACAGGATTGTTAAATCCCAGAAAAAAAATGTCTGTACAAAATAGTTTTGAGTTTGTACAGTCAAAGGTAGACACTGCTATTTTTTTGAACACACCCCTTTCAACTAATTGCCCAATTGCACAGCCTTAAGAGCGTGCATATCATGAATGCTGGGTCTCATTTGTTTTCTGACAATCTACTGAACCTACTGGTAACTTGTTTGCCACGTAGCAATAAAAAATATACTAAAAACCTTGATTATTCTGGTTAGTCACATTGTACTGCTATTATTTTGAACAAGACTGTATATATTAGGGGTGTAACGGTTCACAAAATTCACGGTTCGATACGATACACTGGTGTCACGGTTCGGTATGTTTTAGATACAGCAAAAAGAAAAAATTGGCAGATAAATTACCTTTTTTATTATTATTTTATTAAAACTAACAAAGTATGATTTTTTTTTTTACATTGAACAATGATGGAGCTATACTTTACCCATCTTCTATGTAGTTACAGGAATAAGACATTAGCTCTTTACATTAGCGTGTGCGGTGCGTGTTGCGTGTGCGTTGCAGGAGCCCCACACCCTGTAGTGTTCACATATGCAGCGTTTGCAGTCCGCAACTGATCCGCTGTTGCACACCACAAACACAGCATTTATTCATTATTTTTTATTTAAAATCCAAAAGTTTTTACTGAACATGCCTCGTCAGAATTGCAATTCTCTTCGTTTACTCTTTAATAGAAGTCAGGTTACGTAGCCTACTACATTTAAACAACATTTTATTAAATTCATTTATTCATATTTATATACTTTAGATTTAGCTCACACAAGAGGCAAAACATTTAAACATAGGTTATAGCCTTAAATCACAAACATTTTAAATTAGAAACTTACAATAGTCTATTCAAAAACAGCCGACTCTAGTCTTTTCTTTCGTTTTTACACCCTTTTAAAAGAAATCCTGCAGGTCAAAAAGAACTTTGCTTTTCACCTCCAAGAAAGTACGAGTGCTCTCCATTATGGCACTTTTTTTGTAGCTAAATGCCAGGTAAGGTGTCGTTTTGTTGCTTTACTTGAAAAAAAAAAAGTCACGTGTTGACTTTGAAACAAGAGTATATTTTAAATGATATGCATCACGTGTCAGTAGGCTACATGTTTATTTTAATGCGAACAATCTTCTGTCGCTTTAATGCAGCAACGCAACGCAGCAAAAAATAGACTCGGTACGAAAACGATCCGTGCACTGCTGCAGACGCAACGCACCTGGAACGGACTGACGGACCGCATCCGCGTGCAGTGTGAAAGCTGTCATCCGTTAACATGGGTACGGAAAAAAATACGCACCGCACACGCACTGCAGACGGAGTATGTGTGAAACGGGCGTTAGGTCTCATATCCGCGGCTATAAATGGACCACTCGCCGCGGTGATGTCTTTTGCCATTTGAATACGTTGGAAATGTCTGTCTAAATGCTGCGGGGATAGTTTGTGGGATAGTTTGTGGCTGTTTCTCCTTTTTATCGTCTTGTTGTCGGCGTAAATGAGTTGATTGACATTACATTAATTATTCCCGCTGCTGTACCTTCATGTAGCAAATGCAACATACCGTTGTTTTTTAATCCATCACTCTTGCCAACACCATCATAGCTTACAAAGAATCCAAAGCTCACCCAAACACCAGACCTGTTGGTTATTGGAGGATCTTCTATTTCTGGTTTGTTAAACGCAATAGCCATTTTGCCACGAGCATTCAGCGCGTAGCCTACTGAGTAAGCGAGCACCTGACTGAGCAGCCTAAATCATATTTGGTGTTTTTTTTTTTTTCACTTCGGCGGTGTCAGGGGCATTGCCTGTTATGTCGTTTTGGTTATTGGGCTACCTTGTTGAACGCATATTATTATATTTCATACACTTTTTTTATTTTCCAAATCTAATTAATTAGTCCAATGGTTCAATACGAATACGCGTATCGTTACACCCCTAATATATATGTATATATATGACAGTATTTATATGAGTGTTATGAACTGTTGCCTTTGCTTGCTCAGTTGGGGACACTAAAATTATGGTCCAAGTTATTCAACTAAATATACAAATAAAATTAATTAGGTCTTATTTTATTCTATAACTATAATACTGATCTGCCAACATTGTCGCTATATGATAAATTAAAATAAGCTGATAACATCACTGTTTTCTCCAGTACGACTGTACAGCCAAATCTAATTTTGTTGCAATATTGTCCTGCTTAACACTGTGAAGCTGCATTGACAGCAGATATGAACAAAGATTGATTGATGAAGGTTGCTTTCACTTAAGTACTTACTGTGAAAAATGGGTTTTCAAACTGGGTTCTGGGGGCTGCACTTTTATTATTAAAATGCTGGAAAGTATTTACAAGAGTAGTCTTTCATTATCGCTCAAAAGAGAAAGAGAAGAAAAACACGTAAACATTTGAAATGAGACGTTATTACGGCAGTAATTAACGTTATATAGGTTAAATTTGCAGCATTTTATTAACTTATTTCCGATCATTTCCATATTTTTTTTAAACAGGAGATTGAAATAATTAATAATTTCCTATTATTATTGATTTTATTCTTTTTAGTCCAAGCATATCACATTTTTACAGCAGACAATCATTCGACTGGTGAGCAGGATCACAAAACTCGCTCCTCCACCGGGAATAAACCACCATCATGCACTTTTCAGTTTTATCACTGAGGTGGCTGAAAAAAAAAATATATTTTTACGGACGTCCAGATGAGAAACAATTGGGGCCAATAGGGCTTTAGTCGCCATCTTATCTCCGATTCCGTTTCTTTTTGACTTCCTGTGATTAGCTCCTGTTTTTACTGTTTCCATGGCTGCCTTGTTTGTTTCCAATAACCCTCGTTTCCATAGCAACTCAGTACTTACACCTGTTTCTCATTCCAGCCCTTGTTATATCGTGTGTATTCTGTGTTCGTTGTCTGGTGTTGTCTTTCTATAGCTGTAATGCTGGTGAGCTCAGATCTGTTTTCTTGTGTGTTCAGTCTCAGATTGGCTGTAAGATCCTGGCGAGTCTCATGCAGTACACGTCATGCTCCAATTACTTCTGGATGTTGTGTGAGGGGATCTACCTGCACACACTCATCATCGTGGCCGTGTTTGTGGGCGAGCAGCAGCTGGGCTGGTACTACGTCCTCGGCTGGGGTATTTAATGAACACTAATCGCTCTTTATAAATGAACATGAATACATTTGTGACCTCTTTTTTAGCTGATGATACACATGGCAACTTTTTGAGAATGGGCAACACATTTCTATCTGGATATCCAAAGAGAAATTTGTTTCCCATTCCCAAATGGAAAAAGCCCACAGCAACATCTTTCAGGAACATTGCATATTAGGCATGCAATAATACAATTAGTCCATGGTTCAATACACACCTTGGTTTTTAACCACGGTTTTCGGTTCACTTTGTTTTTTTTGCTATTCTATTTCTAGGCGAACAGAAAGAGGTTAAGGAGAAAATGTTTTTATTGCAATACTCTTTCTTTATTTTTCTTACACTAGTCTTGAAAACCCTTACTTAAACTTAGAACTTTACTTTAAAAAAAAAACTTGTACAAATTCCTAGTGTATTGTATAAAATAAATATATATATAAAGATTTACAGTGGCAGCTCAGAGATGTACAGCAACATTTAAGTATGAAATTGAATTAATAAATGTAGGCTAAAATTAAAACCACACAGTCTTCAATATACAATATACATTGATTAAAAGCTACTGTATTGAAGTTTTTTTTATTCAACAGCAGTGAGTGATTTTCTCTTTGTCTTTTGTTGTTTTATTAACATAATTTAAGAGGTGAACTGTCCCTTTAAGGACAAGTGTTCATGACCTGCTCGCATCTCACACACAGACACACAGGCTTTAAAAATAACCATAACGCGTTGTTCATTATAAATGTAGGATATTTAATTATATTGAGAATGTCATACATAGAAAGAATGCCGTAATGTAAGTTAACTTACCCTGTAAACTTTCGCCGCATTCATTGTGAAGCGTGCACACGTTTCAAACCACACTCACTTCTTCTGGAGGGGCAGCAGGAACATGAATAGCTGGTACTGATCCTTTTTTCAGGAGCAGCTTCTTAGCACAACCTGCTTTATACTGACCCTCGCTTATAAAGCAGTCTGGTGAGAAATTATTTGCACAAACATGAAAGCATTGAGGTCGATCGGGAAATATTTCCTTTGAAAACAAAATTCAGCCACTGTGTCTTCAGCGATTCGGATTTAGGAACATCAGAATGACTGCTGTGTTCATTATTACACCCACGAACAGAACACCACAATCGCTTAGACGCCATTCTGCTCCAGCGTATCAACAAAATGGCGGACTATCATGATGATAACAGAGCTCGCTCAGGGTGGATCTGAGGTTAAACACTGCTGTCAATCAACAGTCGTGGGAGGGGCCTGTGTGACGTCACACGGACAAACGGCTCGATTTGAGACGGGAAAATATACAGGTCCTTCTCAAAAAATTTGCATATTGTGATAAAGTTCATTATTTTCCATAATGTAATGATAAAAATTAAACTTTCATATATTTTAGATTTTAGATTCATTGCACACCAACTGAAATATTTCAATCTCAAAAAAAAATTCTAAAAAAATTAGCATATCATGAAAAGGTTCTCTAAATTAGCTATTAACCTAATCATCTGAATCAACGAATTAACTCTAAACACCTGCAAAAGATTCCTGAGGCTTTTAAAAACTCCCAGCCTGGTTCATTACTCAAAACCGCAATCATGGGTAAGACTGCCGACCTGACTGTTGTCCAGAAGGCCATCATTGACACCCTCAAGCGAGAGGGGAAGACACAGAAAGAAACCTCTGAACGAATAGGCTGTTCCCAGAGTGCTGTATCAAGGCACCTCAGTGGGAAGTCTGTGGGAGGAAAAAGTGTGGCAAAAAACGCTGCACAACGAGAAGAGATGAGCGGACCCTGAGGAAGATTGTGGAGAAGGACCGATTCCAGACCCTGGGGGACCTGCAGAAGCAGTGGACTGAGTCTGGAGGAGAAACATCCAGAGCCGCCGTGCACAGGCGTGAGCAGGAAATGGGCTACAGGTGCCGCATTCCCCAGGTCAAGACACTTTTGGGCTACAGAGAAGCAGCACTGGACTGTTGCTCAGTGGTCCAAAGTACTTTTTTCGAATGAAAGCAAATTTTGCATGTCATTCGGAAATCAAGGTGCCAGAGTCTGGAGGAAGACTGGGGAGAAGGAAATGCCCAAATGCCTGAAGTCCAGTGTCAAGTCCCCACAGTCAGTGATGGTCTGGGGTGCCATGTCAGCTGCTGGTGTTGGTCCACTGTGTTTTATCAAGGGCAGGGTCAATGCAGCTCGCTATCAGGAGATTTTGGAGCACTTCATGCTTCCATCTGCTGAAAAGCTTTATGGAGATGAAGATTTAGTTTTTCAGCACGACCTGGCACCTGCTCACAGTGCCAAAACCACTGGTAAATGGTTTACTGACCATGGTATTACTGTGCTCAACTCTCCTGACCTGAACCCCATAGAGAATCTGTGGGATATTGTGAAGAGAAAGTTGAGAGACGCGAGACCCAACACTCTGGATGAGCTTAAGGCCGCTATCGAAGCATCCTGAGCCTCCAGAACACCTCAGCAGTGCCACAGGCTGATCGCCTCCATGCCACGCCGCAGTGAAGCAGTCAATTCTGCAAAAGGATTCCCCACCAAGTGTTGAGTGCAGAACTGAACATAACATTGTATTAAAAACACTTTTCTTTTATTGGTCGGATGAAATATGCTTTTTTTTGTGCTAATTTGGGGTTTTCATGAGCTGTGTGCCAAAATCATCAGTATTAAAACAATAAAAGACCTGAAATATTTCAGTTGGTGTGCAATGAATCTAAAATATATGAAAGTTTAATTTTTCTCATTACATTATGGAAAATAATTAACTTTGTCACAATATGCTATTTTTTTTAGAAGGACCTGTATAAGGATATTTAAGAAAAAAACACTTGATGGATTTTTATCATTATAGGATGGTTGTGTACAGGCACTGCCAACACACATTTCCATTCAATCAACTTTTAAAAGTGCATGTACCATTATATGACCCCTTTAACTAAACTTGGTAAAATAACTCTCAGCTTGTGTTGTGATCATGATCTGTTGTGCAAGAAATAAAAAACTGATCACATAATGATTACTGTAGATTTTTTCAATGCAAATATAACATTTTACGTCTGTCTTGTTTAAAGAAAACTGTGACGTAGTTAGTTATTCCTGCAGGTTTCCCAGTGATCCCTGCTGTAATGCACGCTGTGGCACGTCTGCTCTTTCATGATGACAGGTAAGCCTGAGATCTCACACTTAAAATTAACCAGCATAAAGATACACACATACACGCACACACACATAAAATTGATATCTGGGAGGGATCAAATTGATTATGTCCCGGGCGAGCCCCCATAAATGTTACGTAACGTTTATGGGGGCTCGTCCGGGATATAAATGTAACGCTCATAACGCGTAAGCATTATATCGATCATTTATCGAACTGTTGTTATCGTTTTATAAAGGAAAATTATATAGTGATAATTATCATTATCGTTTTATCGCCCAGCCCTAATCCAAAATAATCGACATTGAATTAAATCAAATTGGAAGCTTGTGAATCGAAATCAAATTGAATTATGAAATTTGTGTCAATACAGCCCTAGTGACCAGCAAACATGTGGTTACCAACATTCTTCCAAATATCTTCTTGAAGAAAGAAATTCATGCAGGTTTAGAACAACTTGAGTCCTTTTATTTCTGGGTGAACTATCCCTTTAAATGTTTAATGGCAGTGACATTGGCCCTCATTTATCAAAAGTGCGTACACCAAATTTCCAGCGTACACCTTGCGTACACCCAAACCCACGGTGACTTTGAGATTTATCAATATGGCCGTTGGCGTACGGCACGCTCAAATCCTACGCCAGCTCAGGAGGCGGTGTACGCACACACACACACACGCTCAAATCCTACGCCAGCTCAGGAGGTGGTGTACACACACACACACACACACGCTCAAATCCTCCGCCAGCTCAGGAGGTGGTGTACGCACGTTTGAGTTAGTGGGAAAATGCGCAGAAAAACAATTCCTAACACCACAAAACGCACTGACAAAGATGCTATATGACCCACTGTTAAAAACCACAACAACAACATTTAGTGTTTATTTTTGTGCAACATGAACGGCAATGTTTAATTTGTGTGACTTTACCAAAGCGTTTGATTTGTAGGAATATGTATTCCTCCAGTCGCGAGCCCGTGCGCTTTATCTGACGGTTCAGGCCCGGCAGCTGCGCACGGACTGGGACTAAAATAATTCAGACTGACAAAATAATAAAAATGACCTTCTTCTTTTAAATAATAATAAAATCAATAAAAACGACACTCTTCTTCTGAATAACAAGCGTCATTAAGAATAATAATCATAATAATAAGAATAAGAATCTTACAAATCGTCATGTAATTATTAATGTGAATGAATCTTACTCCACATCACATCATCATCACTATTGTAACACCCCAATACATGTGCCGTGATACGAAATTAAATGCTAATTGTTTCAAAACGTGCTGTAAAATAATGCATTGTGATGGTAATTTATCATCCAAACAGCTTTAAACTGCTGGAGTGCGCTTCTCAACCTCCACACTATTGAGAGTACTCGTAATTTGGGTCCATATTTTGTTTTTGTGGGTGCCTTTAATCCCACTCTTTAAACTCCTAAATAAAACAATTTCGTTTTTTTTCTCACTTCCCTGGTGATCTCGATGGGCGCGTCTCAATCATCTCACTAGTTCAGTAGTCAGAGCACTGATCAGGGAGTCAGCCCATTGACTTATGCCCTAATCAGTGCCCTGACTAGTGGACTAGTGAGATGATTGAGCGCGCCCGATCTCCACGTCGGAGAAGTTTCGCTTCTTTGCCGTCTTCTGTTTGTCCATGGCGTAAAATGAGGGCGTGGGGGAGGCGGAGACTTGAATATATAGGGGCGTGTTATTCTAATGACGATCGTTTTCAGCCGCCGCATTTATCAAGGGCAGGTATTGCGTACACCTGGATTGCAGAGGTGCGCACAGCTTCATAAATCAGGCGATGAGAGGAGTGTAAGCATAATCTTACGCCAACATATACACCAGTTTCTACGCAAGATTGATAAATGAGGGCCATTGTGTGTTTGACAGGTGTTGGATCATGAACACAAACCTGCTGTACATCACACACGGCCCGGTACACGCCGCTCTGCTGGTGAGCTTCATCAACATCATCTCCTCATCATGCCTTCTTCCTCAGTGTTTCTGTCAATCGTTTCTGTTTTATGTTCTTAAAGGTGCAGTGTGTAATATTTATGAGGGTCTATTTAGGCGTGTCTATCTAATAGTGCAAGTCCAGAGTTGGGCTCTGCACTTTCTGCCATCACAAGGGACAGCCACACCTCTACTACCGCGGGTGTTTTTCCCCCACTTTTGTTTTTATTATTCGAATATTAATTTTCACCTTCGAAATTCGTTTTTTTAAAACTATTCGTTGACAGCCCTAGTGTGTTGGTATGGATGTCAGAGTGTGGTGTGGATGTATGTAATAAAAATTTGTTGTGTAGGTGTGCATGTGTGTGCTTGTAATATTTTAGAGAGAAAAAACTCAACTGCAAATCACAAATCCAAAAACTGTGTACGAGTGGAGTTTTGCTGGCATCTAATGGGGGAAAGTTGCACTGCGCCCAAACATAATCTTAGTCCCCGTCCACACGGAGACGCGTTTAGCTATATACGTATATATTTAGTTACCGTATCAGCGTTTAGTCCACACGGATCCAGCGTTTTGAAAGAATGAATCTGATATTTTTCGAAACCGGGTCCCAAAGTGGGTAAATCTGAAAACGATCATCTTCCGTCTTCGTGTGTACAGTGAATCCGTATATTTTCTGAAACGGGGATGTCCTCACACTACGTCCAGCACGGTGAAGAATTACGGGATAAACTACGGGAACTGGGCATGCGCACATCAATATCGCCTCATTTAATGACCGTATCTGCATTACTGTAAGGGTATGTTTAGGGTAGGTGTAGGCGTTAATAAAACACATCTGTTAAGTAGCAAATGTATTTATTGTGAGATTTTGCCTCACCTCCGACCACTGCTGTACCCCTGCTAGCCACAACTCTTCTTCTCCGTTATTAGTGTATTTCTGTGGCAGAATTACAGCGCCACACACTGGCCTGGCATGCAAACTACATCATTTTAGTCTGTTTTCTTAATCCCGTGTGGACGCAGATATTTCTTGAAACAAGGGAAAAAAAGATCGGATTAGGAAAGCGCTGGCTTCGTGTGGATGGGGCCTTACACTGAGAGCTCATTTTTTGAGATATCAATCTCAGATTTGAAACACAGTTTTATTACATTTATGGCTTTGATTTTCTAGTTTTAGAGCTCAACATGTTTTTTAAAATATATATATTTCTTTATAAAATATTATTCATAAATGCTTTTCATAAACTTAAACTTGGGGTTTCACTTTTTAAACGTTTTTCAACAATAATCTGCCATGGGTCTTTAAAATGAGACCAAAAAATTAAGTCTGTGCTCCCAAGATAATTTTTTTTATGACAGTTTTTTTCGACATGGACATTTTTGTCCTCTATGAACCTATGTGTAACTTTTTTTAATTCATGCACAAGGGTTCAGGATGTTTGCAATGGAAGACAAGACCAAAACACTGAGGAAAGGGTGTGTGTGTGTGTGTGTGTGTGTGTGTGTGTGTGTGTGTGTGTGTGTGTGTGTGTGTGTGTGTGTGTGTGTGTGTGTGTGTGTGTGTGTGTGTGTGTGTGTGTGTGTGTGTGTGTGTGTGTGTGTGTGTGTGTGTGTGTGAGTGTGTGTGTGTGTGTGTGTGTGTGTGATGGGTAGGTTTAGGGACTGTGTGTGTGTGTGATGGGTAGGTTTAGGGACTGTGTGTGTGTGTGTGTGTGTGTGTGTGTGTGTGATGGGTAGGTTTAGGGGTAGGGGCAGTGTAAGGGGATAGAAAATACGGTTTGTACAGTATAAAAACCATTACGCCTTTGGAGAGTCCCTGTAAACCACATAGACCAACGTGTGTGTGTGTGTGTGTGTGTGTGTGTGTGTGTGTGTGTGTGTGTGTGTGTGTGTGTGTGTGTGTGTGTGTGTGTGTGTGTGTGTGTGATCTGACAGGTGAACCTGTTCTTCCTTCTGAACATCGTGCGGGTTTTGATCACCAAACTGAGGGTCACACACCTGACCGAGACCAACGTGTACATGAAAGCGGTCCGAGCCACCATCATCCTGGTTCCTCTTTTGGGAGCCCAATTTATCCTGGTTCCCCTGCAGCCCAGCGGACGCATCTCTCTGGCCATCTACGAGCTCTTCATGAACATATTGGTTCATTTCCAGGTGACGCATCTGTAGAATTAATGAAGTATTTTATTAGCAGATCTGTCAGATGACCCCATGAGGACGCCAGCAGTTGCACTTTATTAATGTAACTCATTTAAGCCCCTTCGACTGTTTTTAATAAAGGCCTTTTATTACATTTAAAGTGTATTATTAAACAGATCAATTGCTCTGAGACCTGTACACCAGTGTTATGCTACTTTCATTTTAATTAGTTTTTATTATTTTCTGTTTTCATTTTAGTCATGTTGTTGTGTGTTTTTATTATCTTTTTTATTTATACATCTATAAAGGTTTTAAAATCCAGGGTGAGAAGCTGAAAGAACAGACGAGGCGCAGTGGTCCACGTGTCTGGAAATGTTATTTATTTTTATAAAAAGTCAAAATTATGAGATTAAGAAATTTGAAAAATATTAGAAAATATCAAAATTGACGTTACAAAAGATGAAATGATGAAAGTCAAATTTAAAAAGACAAAAAAAAAGAAAGTTAAAAAGCTGAAATCATGACATAAGTCTTGATGAGAGAACAGTTATATTTATGACATTAAAAAGACAAAATTATGAGATAAAAAATTAGATTAATGAGTTTTTAAGATTGCGATTTTTTTTTAAATATTAGAAAAGTCTAAATTTATATTAAAAAATATGAAATTATGAAATTGTCCAACTTAAAAAGTAAAACTGCCAAAATGATCACATTAAAAAGTTGAAATCTTGAAGTCATAATGAGAGAAACGTCATAATTAGGGGATTAAAAAGACAAAATTATGAGATTTAAAAAGCTGAAAATATTAGAAATAATGAGAAAAATTATGACTTTCTGGTATCCAATGCATCCCCCCTCGGCAGTATTTGTAATTAAGAAAGAAAGAAAGAAAGAAAGAAAGAAAGAAAGAAAGAAAGAAAGAAAGAAAGAAAGAAAGAAAGAAAGAAAGATAACAACACATAAATAGAAAAAATAAAGCTCTTCACTCATAAAAGTTCGGTCTAAGAAATTATGACAAAAATATATTAATATAATAATAATATCATTTATTAAAGCATTATTTTTAAGTAATATCACACAAGTCAACTTCAAACAGATCAGTTTATGAAATTTGATTGCATATTAAAAGGTTACCTAAACTGTTAGTTAATTTTAATCAATAAATCAATTCAATTATTTGACTGCCTCCACCGTGCAGTGTTTTTATATTCTGACAGTACAATTAGCCTATATCATTTTTCGATATGTCTATATAGTTTTTATAAATTTTTCATTGCATTGCATATTTAGTACAAAAATGTGAAGTGTGTGTGTGTGTGTGTGTGTGTGTGTGTGTGTGTGTGTGTGTGTGTGTGTGTGTGTGTGTGTGTGTGTGTGTGTGTGTGTGTGTGCAGGGTTTCCTGGTGGCTGTGATCTTCTGCTTCTGTAATGGAGAGGTAATGAACTCATTTCTCTTTATTAAAGCATGAACTCCTGATATCTACTGTAAATCAAAGCATGCCGTATGCAAACGTGTGCAATAACACAGCGGATATTTAACTATTATTATAATTATTTGATCAGAATACCAGAAACTTTTAGACATCTCTACACAAAACTGGATTCAGAATGCAAAATATTCCCTTTTTTCTCCCCATTGCTGTTTCCAAAGCTCAATTAAAGATGTAATGCAGTGATTTCATGCACCAGCATCTAGTATTAGTGTTTGAAACGGGTATCTTTATACTGTTTAAAATGCCATTTAAAAACAAAAAATTGCATACAGAAGAAAAATTATGCTGTGGTCAATTTTAATTGACATAAAAAGTCAAAATGATGAAATTGTGACATACTAAACTGTAATTATGAGATTAAAAACAAAATGATGGCATTAAAAAGCCCTAAACTGTTGTACTAAATTGTAATGAAGTTAAAAATTAGGAAATATGTTTCAAAATTGAGATTAAAAAACTGAAATTTTGAGATAAAATGCCAAAATTATGGCATACTAAATTATAATCACGAGTTTAAAAAGTCAA
Organism: Pseudorasbora parva; assembly: GCF_024679245.1. NCBI lineage: Eukaryota > Metazoa > Chordata > Actinopteri > Cypriniformes > Gobionidae > Pseudorasbora > Pseudorasbora parva. Next base: position 3,589,857 of record NC_090177.1, on the reverse strand, counting down.
TATTATGATATTAAAAAAAGCCAAAATTAGGAAATTTAAAAAGTTGAAAATATGAGATAAAAAGTCAAAATTATGACATTGTCATATAAACTCATATTTATGAGTTTAAAAAGTTAATATTATGAAATTTTAAAAAGTCATAATTATGAGATTAAATTGTCAAAATTGAAATTATATAAATTTTGTAAATATTTATGAGATAAAAAGCCAAAATTATGACATAATTGATAATTATGAGATTAAACAACTGAATTATGAGATTTAAAAAATTGCAGTATGAGATAAAAAGTTACAAATATAAGATTACATTTTTTTAATAAAATTGAAATGATATAAATATAGATAAAATAGATAAATAGATAGATAAAAAGTCAAAATTATGACATGCTAAATCATAATTATTAAATTATGACATTATGGCATATTAAATCATATGTATGAGTTCAAAAAGTCAATATTACTGTGAAAAAAGGCAATATTATGAGATTAAAAAGGTCATAATTATGAGAACAATTTATCAAAATTACAGTCCGAGATAAAAAGTAAATTATGATATTAAAAAAAACTAAATTAAAATTTGAATGATATATAGATAAATATATTGATAAAATGTAAAAATATGACATACTATGTCATAATTATGAGATTTTCAAAAAAGATGAAATTATTAAATAAATAATTTAAATAATTTTTAATCTCATAATTGACTTTTTAAAGGTGCAGTGTGTAGTATTTATGAGAATCTATTGACAGAAATGCAATATACACCAATCAGGCATAACATTATGACTCATGACCGGTGAATAACACTGGTGATCTCTTCATCACGGCTCCTGTTAGTGGGTGGGATATATTAGGCAGCAAGTGAACATTTTGTCCTCAGAGTTGATGTGTGTGAAGCAGGAGAAATGGGCAAGCGTAAGGATTTGAGCGAGTTTGACAAGGGCCAGATTGTGACGGCTAGATGACTGGGTCAGAGCATCTCCAAAACTGCAGCTCTTGTGGGCTGTTCCCGGTCTGCAGTGGTCAGTATCTATCAAAAGTGCTCCAAGGAAGGACCAGTGGAGAACCGGCCACAGGGTCATGGGCGGCCAAGGCTTATTGATGCCCGTGGGGAGCGAAGGCTGGCCCGTGGGGTCCGATCAAACAGACGAGCTACTGGAGCTCAAACTGCTCCAGAAGTTAATGCTGGTTCTGATAGAAAGCTGTCAGAATACACAGAGCAGCTCTTGATCCTCAAAATCCTCCCTCACATCTCCTCCTCCCTCTCTCATTTCTGTCAATAGGGGGAGATGTGAGGGAGGATTTTTCAGCCGGGATTTTTTATTGCGCCGAGTCAAAGTACTCTCAGAAGTGCGATTCCGCCACACATTATAGTTCTCCTTTTTAATCCGCTAAGAAAAGCGCCATGTTTTATTTTATGTCACCATACTTGATCGTTCATCTATTGGTGTAAATGTATTTAAATAGGGAAAACCGTGGAGGTGTTTGGTGGGTTCTAACTTGATCTCTGTTTGGTACCATAGTGAATGAACTGGGCTTAGTGGGCTAAGCTAAATGCTATCAGATCGTCACCGCGCGTCAGAGAGATTAAGAGCACACACACTGAGACGAGAGACATGTGTGTCAACTTGTTTTAGTTAAGGGACTAACATAGTTTAATATAAAAAAGTGGTGGAGTATCCCTTTAAAGGTGTAGTGTGTAGGTTTCTTTTTTCTTTTTAAAATGTTGAAACATTATTGTGTTTTATTCTCTCATGTTCGAAAATAAAGATATCAATCAATCAATCAATACTGAGCGTAAAATGGTCTCCAAGTATCCTCACAAACGAACTCTGGCTTATTTCTCCGTCCCGCAGGTGCAGTCGGCGCTGCGGCGTAAGTTTGCTCAGTATCAATGTCAATGGACGCGCCGGCGCCTGGTGACCACAGACTCTCACTGCAACTACCACACCAACACCTCCTTCACCGAAACCAGCCGTGTCAACATCAGCCTCGAACCTGCGTCCAACGGCCAGAGAAACGGCAAGCGCTGCTCACGCGAAGAGCCCGAGACCGGAGAGGTGCTCCAGTCGTCTGAAATATAAACTCATCCAGCCGAGGACAAGATCCACAACACAACTTATGGATACCTAATCAAAATGTTTTTTTCTTTATTCGAAAGTTAAAGCGTTAGTTCACCCAAAATGGAAATTCTGTCATTAAAGCTGCACTATGTAACTTTTCTGTCCGCTAGAGGTCGCCTTTTTAAAACAAAGGCATAGTTTGATGACGCCAAGTTTGAGCTCATAATCTTGGGTCACGTGTTCTTCACCTCACAGTCGGTGGGAAAGAGTCGGGATAGGACTCTAATAATAAAGGGATTATTAACGTTACTGTAGTTATGAAGCAGAGCAGGAGCGAGTGTTGAGCTGAGCGAGGATGGAGCGATTGTTACGCGAGCAGCGGGACTTTTATTTTGAAGGGACACAGTCGCCGACGCCATTTCCTCTTTTCCGGTCATGAGTGTGAGGTAACACAGCTCTGTTTATCATATTAGACATTTAAGTAAGGGATAATGTCCACCCAGCCGGTTGTTATCGCAGAATAAACCCCGCCAGAGTGATCAGGACCCCGAGGCGAAGCGGAGCGTCACTCTGAAGGGGTTTATTCTGCGATAACAACCGGCTGGGTGGACATTATCCCGCTTATTACACGGCTACTAGTCTCAAATAAATTACACACAAAATATTGTCTTGAGATTAAATATTTTATTCGCTCTTACGCAAAGCTTCCGCGAAGAAAAACAGTTCCAACCTGCTTTAAGCCTGTATCTATCGCTGCTAAATGTTGAGAATGAATGCTGAAAGGGTTAGTTCAGCCAAAAATGAAACCAAGCCTCTGATTTACTCACCCTCAGGTCATTATAGGTGTTTATGACATTCTTCTGTCAGACAAATACAATCAGAGTTATATTTTAAAAGTCCAGGCTAACGTTAATCCCAGCAGTAGTTGTAGTTGTGTTTGAAGCCCATAAAAAATGCAGCTGTCCGTCAAATAACGTGCTCCACACGACTCCGATGGGTTAATAGAGCTTCTGATTCCAATCGATGCGTTTGTGTCAGAAAAATATCCATATTAAAAACGTTATACAGGAAACCCGCCTTGAAGTCTTCCATTGTAACCCACGGCTGTTTAAGCCACAAGATGGCGCCAGCGTTAAGCACAGAAGTAGAACCGGTCAAGATAACTCGCAGTACCCGGATGAGCGGGTGTTATCTGGAAATAACACACCGCTGGAATGTGCGATTGACCAATCAGAAGCAAGTATTTCACAGAGCCGTGTAATAAGTGTGTTTAAAATGATGTTATGACACTTTATTATGATTATGATTATGTTATGGCTGCTGTGACTCTTGTTCACACTGCTAAGAGTAAAGCGTTTCTGCATAATAAAACCAGAAACCGAGGGGAACGCAGATATGATGTCCTCGACAGGCCACGCCCTCAGACGTCCCGGTTCATTGGTTAAAATAGCAATTTTCTCACAATTTACTAATAGTTGGAAACATTTGGGATATTGTAAGAACTCAACTGAACAAAATATATAGCACTGGCCTGGTGGTTTTTGGATATTTTACTGCAAAAATACTACATAGTGCACCTTTAATTACAAAGTCCATCTCACTACAGCGGCTCTACAATCATTTTATGAAGACACGAGAATAGTTTTTGTGTGCAAAAAAACCTAAAGAACGGCATATAGTGATTTCAAAACAAAGCTTCGAACGGTTATGAATCAGTGAATCGATTCATGATTCGGATCGCCAAAGTCACGTGATTTCAGCAGCTTGACACGCGATCAGTGTCTGAAGATGAACGGAGGTCTTACGGTGTCCAATGAGATGAGGAAGATGAATTAATGATTGAAATTAAAATGTTTAGGTGAACTAACGCTTTAAGGGAACGTTTTATCGTCAATCAGACATTATGGGAACATGACTTTTGAGCGTTCTCTGTGCTGATGTTCTGAGAACATTATTAAAGACCAAATAACATGACGTTACTGGAAGAACGTTTGTTCAAAGCGTTGAGAGAACATTGCCAGAACGTTCCCTGTTAGTTGGGTATGCACTAATATCACCAAAACATCACACTTTACTTCTGGGATGTGGCGTATGACTAGTAAAAGAGTTGTTCGTGTTTGTTATGGATTGTTGACACATCTATAGGTGTTTTATTTGTACTTTTAAACATCAGTCTGACTGTAAAGCGAGATGTATTCAGTCCGAACTGTTCACAGATTTATATTTCAATCTAAATGGAAGGAATGTGCATGTGTTAATATGGAAAAACCAATGAATATTTAAACACTTTTCTGCGCTCCGCTCCGTCTCGTGGACCGAGTGTTACCTTATTTCCGTCAAAAGTACAGTCTGTGCACTACCTAGTTGACTTATCATCTGATACTTTGGCAAACTGTACCATTGTATTTTTTAGGGATCATGTGCTGCATCGGAAATCGCTACTGGACGAAAAACAGCATGACTGCATCTGAAATCACATACTTTCCTAAAATCGAATACTTCCCTACTATAAAGTAGACGAAAAACAGCATGACTGCGTCTTAAATCGCATACTTCCCTGAAATTGAATACTTCCCTACTATAAAGTAGACGAAAAACAGTATTACTTTCCTGAAATCGCATACTTCCCTGCTATATAGTAGAATAAAAACTGTTTGGCTGCGTCCGGAATCACATACTTCTCTGAAATCACATACTTCCCTACTATATAGTAGACTAAAAACTGTTTGGCTGCGTCCGAAATCACATACTTCTCTGAAATCGCATACTTCCCTGCTATATAGTAGAATAAAAACTGTTTGGCTGCGTCCGAAATCGCAAACTTTCCTGAAATTGTATACTTCCCTACTATATCGTAGACTAAAAACCACATGACTGCATCTGAAATCGCATACTTCCCTGAAATTGCATACTTCCCTACTATATGGTAGGCTACAAACAGTTTGGCCTCGTCGGAAATCGCATACTTCCCTGAAATCGCATACTTCCCTGAAATTGCATACTTCCCTACTATATAGTAGGCTAAAAACAACATGACTGAGTCGGAAATCGCATACTTCCCTGAAATCGCATACTTCCCTACTATATGGTAGGCTACAAACAGTTTGGCCTCGTCGGAAATCGCATACTTCCCTGAAATCGCATACTTCCCTGAAATTGCATACTTCCCTACTATATAGCCCACTATACAGTAGGCTAAAAATAGTTTGGCTGCGTCTGAAATCGCATACTTCCCTGAAATCGCATACTTCCCTAATATATATTAGACTAAAAACAGCATGACTGCATCTGAAATCGCGTACTTTCCTAAAATCGAATACTTCCCTACTATAAAGTAGACGAAAAACAGTATGACTGCGTCTTAAATCGCATACTTCCCTGAAATTGAATACTTCCCTACTATAAAGTAGACGAAAAACAGTATTACTTTCCTGAAATCGCATACTTTCCTGCTATATAGTAGAATAAAAACTGTTTGGCTGCGTCCGAAATCACATACTTCTCTGAAATCACATACTTCCCTACTATATAGCCCACTATATAGTAGGCTAAAAATAGTTTGGCTGCGTCTGAAATCGCATACTTCCCTGAAATCGCATACTTCCCTAATATATATTAGACTAAAAACAGCATGACTGCATCTGAAATCGCGTACTTTCCTAAAATCGAATACTTCCCTACTGTAAAGTCGACGAAAAACAGCAAGACTGCGTCTAAAATGGCATACTTCCCTGAAATCGCATACTTCCCTACTATATAGTAGGCTAAAAACAGTTTGGCTGCGTCTGAAATCGCATACTTCCCTGAAATCGCATACTTTCCTACTATATAGTAGACTAAAAACCACATGACTGCATCTGAAATCGCATACTTCCCTACTATATAGTAGGCTAAAAACAGTTTGGCTGCGTCTGAAATCGCATACTCACTTAAGTAGATACTTAATTTGAAAAGGTAATTACTTTGCAACCCCTTAAAAAGGTATGTTCTATCTACATAGTATGAGCGTGTGTAGTATGAATGTAATCCGGACCTACATCTGCCCTGTTGTCATTATCATCTGGCCTTCCATCGCGTCACTGCCATTCATAAATCCTCTCCCATGGCCTCATGGGATAAAGTCTCAATCATATGCTCGCCATAAGTGTTAAGTCAATCGGGGACTTTTTGCCGACACTTTTATGAGTACTTCTTTTGTCACATACTGTATAGTGAAGAAGTATGTGATTTTTTTGTTTTGGATAATGTGGGTGTCTCTAGGGTAGCGCGCATGATACGTCCGTCCACGATCGCGGTCATAGTGCGCGAGGCGAAGCGGAACACGGAGAACAATATAATGTAAATAAGCTGTTATATAAGCACTTGTTTTCACTGAATTTATCTGCTTCATGAGCCCTGCTTTGAGAGGAGTTTTTTATTATTCTGTGTTAAAGATGTCATTTGCTTGTTGTGGTTCTTGGAAAACGCAAACAAAAAAACATTCCTTTTGACTTATGATTGTCACTATTTGTGTAAAGGACAACGTGAAACACAGTAATAAACATAACTTTATCGTGCTGTTGTGGACGCTAAATAGTCATCTAAATAGTTTTCCTTCAAAAAGCCTTAAACTTTCATTTCCCATAACGTTACACTTTAAGTTGTTACGTTCATTGTTGTATTGTTATTTAAGACATGAGGTAATTTAACGCTTTTCAGTCGTTTATCTGTTTTGAAGGAGCTTTGGAGACGCTCTGAATCTTATGTGTTCAAAGCTAGCTGTTATTGTTAGCCTCTCTGTTTACCCTAGCTTTAAAGTCTTCCCAGCTAACAATTTTAGGTTATAAGAACGTTTCCCTAACATTACCATTAAGTAATAAAAACGTTTTCTGAATCTTAAAATGCCCAGTTTTTTAAACGTTTTATTTACGTTCTTATTAGGTTATAAGAACGTTATTTAAAATGTTATTAGAACATTTTCTTCTCTTGTTATACGTTATACTAATGTTTTAAATAACGTTATAAGGGTGTGGAGTATGATCCAATAAAATATTCCTGTTTTCTCCTTTAATGTACTTGCTTTTGTTTATTGACATCTTATTCTTTCTTTAAAAAAAGGTAAAACCAATTTTATAATTTATTTTATATTTATATTAGCCCACATTTATATTTAATACATAATTATAGTGTACAATCTGGAATTTTTCTTCTGAATTTATATATATATTCATATATATATATATATATATATATATATATATATATATATATATATATATATATATATATATATATAAAATATGATTTTATTTTTATTTTTTACGAAAAAATAACATGTCATTAAGTTGTCACTGGATATACAAATTATGTATCTGAAGTGTATGAAAAAAGCTGTATGACTAATTTGTAATGACTAATACTTTTTAATGTAGTAAAGTTTTTAAAACGTTCCACTAACAATGTATATAGCGTTTAATAGCTAATATAGCGTAAATAACGTTTTAAAGCTATAATGTTTTTATAACGTTAATCAATAGCAAATAACGTCGGCGCAACGTTCTGATAACGTTACTGCACGAACGTTTTTTGATACATTTGAGAGAACTTTCAGAGAACGTTAGCCAATGTTTTGAGATCGTTCCCGTTCCCTGTTAGCTGGGTTGCTCTGCACGAACACCTCCATGGTTCCCGAGGAGGATACACAGACCCTTGTACAAAAATAGATGCATAGTTTTCATTTATTTATCTGAAAAGCGTTTCAGGATACGAGTCACGAAATGTATTGTTCATATGAATGAAGAATGAGTCACTGTTTTCCTGTTTTAACACGCAAAAATCCTGTTTCATTCTCTGCATTTCTCTTTTGCATAGCTCGTTTCCTTTTTAATAAACCTTGCATTTTTTGGTCCTGACGATTGCTTATTGTTAGTCTGTTAAATACGTAAATGTGAACAATCCATGAAGGACATGCATTGCTTCTCTTCAATTGGTCCTTATGAAAGTGAATAACGAGTCGCCCACACGTGTAACGTTTCATGACGGCAGCTTCCTTTCATAAGTTTCTTAATCAAGGGACAGTTCGTTCTCAAATGTGGGAGGAGTAAGATTTCAACCCTACATCTCCTAATCTACTCTCTCCTCGTTCTTCTCTAATCTTTGATTCGTCTGAAAAGGACGAGGTCCCACCGAGATTTGAACTCGGATCGCTGGATTCAAAGTCCAGAGTGCTAACCATTACACCATGGGACCGATGCGGCTGGCGTGGGAAATAACAGACCTGTATTTTTACACTGTTTATATTTTACAGCACGCTAAAATAAATTACAATATTTAACCGCTAGTTTGATACAGCTCCGGTTGCCTATACGAATACTTTGATGTGATCCTGAATGTTTCATGTACTTAAGTATTTGCAAGATACTTAAGAATACCATGGCATGCTATATATTAAAACGTACCGTACTAAAATCCCAGCTAACACACACCGATCAGGCATAACATTATGACCAGTGAAGTGAATAACACTGATGATCTCTTCATCTCCTATTAGTGGGTGGGATATATTAGGCAGCAAGTGAACATTTTGTCCTCAGAGTTGATGTGTGTGAAGCAGGAGAAATGGGCAAGCGTAAGGATTTGAGCGAGTTTGACAAGGGCCAGATTGTGACGGCTAGACGACTGGGTCAGAGCATCTCCAAAACTGCAGCTCTTGTGGGCTGTTCCCGGTCTGCAGTGGTCAGTATCTATCAAAAGTGCTCCAAGGAAGGACCAGTGGAGAACCGGCCACAGGGTCATGGGCGGCCGAGGCTCATTGATGCACATAGGGAGCGAAGGCTGGCCCGTGGGGTCCGATCAAACAGACGAGCTACTGGAGCTCAAACTGCTCCACAAGTTAATGCTGGTTCTGATAGAAAGCTGTCAGAATACACAGAGCAGCTCAGTTTGTTGCGTATGGGGCGGCATAGCCGCTGACCAGTCAGGGTGACCTCTGACCCCGCCGAAGCACCAACAGTGGCACGTGAGCATCAGAACTGGACCACGGAGCAATGGAAGAAGGTGGCCTGGTCTGAGGAATCACGTGTTCTTTTACATCACGTGTGTGTGTGTGGCTTACCTGGGGAACACATGGCCCCAGGATGCACTATGGGAAGACGGCAAGCCGGCGGAGGCAGTGTGATGCTTTGGGCAATGTTCTGCTGGGAAACCTTGGGTCCTCCATCCATGTGGATGTTACTTTGACACGCTCCACCTACCTAAGCATTGCTGAGACCATGTTCAGCCTTTGATGGAAACGGTATTCTGGTGGCTGTGGCTCTTCCAGCAGGATAATGCTCCTCACACAAAGAGGTGTTGGCTTGGCCTCCAAATTCCCCAGATCTCATTCCAATCGAGCATGAGGAATTTGCTGAACACCACAGACCACAGCACACCTTCAGGGTTCTAGTGGAGTCCATACCACGATGGGCAAAAGGGGGACCAACACAATATTAGGAAGGTGGACATAATGTTTTGCCTGATCGATGTATGTTCCAAGAGCGTATTACTTGCATTATTATCATGAAAACTTTTGAATGTACTCTAAACATTAAAACACCCTGTTTTATTCTAATGAGGACTTTGATGAGAAGTTGAAGTATAAAGAAAGATTCATTTGATTCCAGCACTCAGTTCGCAAACTTGTCTCGTTCGTGTTTAAAACCCAAGAGCTTCATCACCTTCAGCACAACATGTTTTATTCTTTATTATATTATTCATAAACTGTGACCCCCAACATCCCTCAATAATTCACCTGCTCAACTGAGGTGAAAACAAAGACACGCTTGAAGAGTGTGAACGACCGTGTGGAGATGTTTAATTAATGGACAGAACCCAGAATTCACCTGCTAAACTCTTAAAAACAACGACCCCTATTGGCGTTAGATCATTTAACATCAATCTTTCCATTCCACCAAAGGTTATTCTTTATAGTGAAAAAAAGGTTCTTTAGATAAATATTATTCACACTAAGAACTGATCGGGTACTTTGGGGAAACAAACAAAATGGCGGCGAAACCTTTATTTTTAATGGCGCCAATATTTTTCTTCATTACTCTGTTGAATCTTCGGCTGCTAAATGGATTTTGGTTTCACTGTAAATGGTTTTACTGGTCTGCGGGGAGACACTGGACTCTTCTTAAGTGTTGCTGTTTTTGAGGTTCATGTTGTGTGTTCTGTCAAGATGTTTCCTCGGCCATGTCTTTATTTATTCATAGCGTGAGGGATGTTTGGATGCTCACGAATTAGCAGCCCGTAGAAAATATCCATGCGGATTTGGAGTCTGTTATATCACCACTAGATGGCAGAATAGACCTGAAAACCGCCACGTGTCTGCTGGATATAGGAACAGTCAGGAACTTTGATTCTTCCAGCTCAACCTGGTGGGAATAATCTGGTAAGTAGACAAAATGATGGTTAAAAAAAGAAGCGCCAATGAATTTTGCAAAATGATTGACTTGGTGACTCCTACTGGTCAGAACTGAGCACAAACACGCATAAAAAACTAATTTTACAAAACAATCACAAAAGTTGAATCTATTGAATGCATTTCTTAGCAGATTAGGCTAACCAACGTTATATACAGGAAGTCTAGGCCTATGTGTTATTTTATTAAATTGTAGGACTTGTTTTGTTTTCTTATGTGGAGAGTTTGGTTAATCATGCCAATAAGAGAGAAATGTGTCATTAAATGTCTACAAATGTTAAAAACTGATCCGAGATGAGGTAAAAAAAGAATAAAAAAATCCCAAATGCTCCCAATTCGCATACTATCCGTCCTAAATAGTATTCAAAATTATAATTAATGTCCCAAATCGTAGTATGTTGAGATGAGTATTCCAAAGACACCCGGATGGTGTTTTTCTGGTTATTATAACAGCGCGTTGGACGATGATTGGATTAGAACTACAAACACTAATAAAAAACTACAAACATGGCGGATACGCGAGCCCGAAAGTGAAGTAGAGATATAGGGTTTTAATTAGTATCTAACTGACCAAAATATATGCAATCTATGTTATCCACATTACGCTTCATCTGCAACAACATTGTGTGAAGATACGTTTGGTCATGAACTTTTAATTTATGCAAATTGTCATGAAAGAGGACAGGAAAATGTAGGAAATTAAATGACATTGAACGTGGAGGATTTTCTGAGCATATCACTGAACATTTATTTAACCGTAGCAAAAGAACCTTTCTATTTTAAGTTTATTTTTCATCTCTGTTTTTTGTGTTTATTTAAAATAAGACAAATATTATATTATTTGCAATCTTATATCTGTTTTTAACAGTTGAGAGCCCCTATTGTGATATATTCTATACTTTTATGAATTCTATTGGGAAAGCATGATATAAAGATTGAGAGTCAATGTTCAGAAGTTATTAATTATTATTATGTTTTGAACTATGTTGTGTTTTGCAGTGTGTTTGTTGTCAAATTCAAAAATGAGTTTATGTTTAATGATTAAAAATGCCTTTATTGTATTTGGAAAAAGTTAATAATTGTATTTTATTGACAAGATATTTTAGTTAGCCTTGGATATTTTTTGATTATACCAGATCAGTGTTGTGGAAAGGTAATAGTAAAAGTAATGCGTTATAATATTGCGTTGCTCCCTTGAAAAGTAACTTTTTGTTACTTAGTTACTTTTTAAGAAAAGTAATGTTACGTTACTTTTGCATTGCTTTTTCTCACCTAAGGCTTTATGACAAAAAAAATTCTAATTCTCTGCAAATGTAAAGGCCCTTTCACACAAAAATGGAAATAATAAGGCTGGAGAAAATGCACAATCAAACCTTGATTGCAGAAGAAGAAAGTTTAACACTCTTATTTCAGCAATAAAAACAAAACATCTGAATTATTGAGGTTCAGCAGCAAGTACATTAATAAAGTGAGATTGAACGCATGGAGATATTTGTCTTATTTAACATATTTAAATATTGCCAGTTTGCGTAATATTCAGATTTTTCACAGTTTTTTAATTAATTTTGAGGAATAGTGAATCTTTTTTGTGCAATTGAGATGAATAAATGCATGATCACATTTAGTCTAAAACTAGAATATGTTCACACACGACACCGCTCTTAATTTTCTAATTTCTAATCTAATTTTCCTCAACATGAGGACAGGAGAGCGGTCAGTCAATACATGGGAAAATAAAGTAACTTGGGCTACTTATTTGAAAAAGTAACTCTGATTTTTTTATACTTTTGGACAATTTGGCCATTTAGTAGTTATCGGTGGGGACTTTATCAAAGGTAATGTGAATCCAAATATTGAATTTCCATAGGCCTATTGAAATATAATTTTTGTTTTTCTTAAATGTGAAAAGAAATGTTTTATTTATTTTATAAATCCAATTTTTTGTTAGCCAAATATCATGTTCATAAATGTAAATTAAGATAAATTACATGAAAATGTATTTTGACTCTTTTGAGTTGTTTTAACCCAGTGATTGGGTTGTTTTAATCCTGCGGTTGGGTTAAATATTTGCTTAAGACAACCCAATCGCTGGGTTACTCCATATTTGACCCAACATTGGGTTGTTTTTTACTCAGAATTTTTTTAGAGTGCACCATTGTTGTCAAATTATATTTAATAATGTCGACTAATAGCTAATAAACAACATTGGCATTATTTTTATTTAAAAACGAACATTTTAACTGAATTAAAGAGCCATTTTCTGCTGAATAATTACAACGTCTTTAAAAAAGCAAAGTGTAATTGGGTTTTGACAAACTGAAAGTTAAATCCAATTTTTTGATAGCCAAATATCATGTTCATAAATGTAAATTAAGATGAATTACATGAGAATGTATTTTGACTCTTTTGAGTTCTCTAAAAACTTGAAGCCATGAGAACAGTGTTTGAGGACTCAGCACCTCATCTGGACTGAAAGACTGAAGGTCCTTGGCGCATTATTGTATTAATAAGAGACATAATAATAAGATATGACTTATGTCTATTGTTGTTACTGTTCTTTTCATTTAATAAACAAAGAATATGCATAACAATCAGGCTAGAACATGTTTGTTATGTATTATATCGAAATATTCGAAACATCCAGTTTAAAAGCTTTGTTTTACTCTAAAAAATTCTGAGTAAAAAACAACCCAATGTTGGGTCAAATATGGACTAACCCAGCAGTTGGGTTGTTTTAACCCAGCGATTGGGTTGTCTTAGGCAAATATTTAACCCAACGTGAGATTAAAACGACCCAATCGCTGGGTTAAAACAACCCAACTGCTGGGTTAGTCCATATTTGACCCAACATTGGGTTAAAACAACCCAGCATTTTTAGAACGGATGTTCCATTTTCGAATTTTGCAAACAATATCAGAACTTTATTTCTGAATTCAATTGCTTTTAGAAATGTTCTGGCGGGAAAAGGTTATGTGTTTTTGTTACAACGTTTTTGTGCAAACGGTATTACACTCTACAAAATGCTGGGTTAAAAACAACCCAAGTTGGGTTGAAAATGGACTAACCCAGCATTTGGGTTGTTTTAACCCAGCGGTTGGGTTAAATGTTTGCTTAAGTCAACCCAATTGCTGGGTTAGTCCATTTTTTAACCCAACTTGAGTTGTTTTTAACCCAGTGTACAGACGGTTAAAGAAACGTACATGCACTCTAAAAAATTCGGAGTAAAAAACAACTCAAGTTGGGTTAAAAAATGGACTAACCCAGCATTTGGGTTGTTTTAACCCAGCGGTTGGGTTAAATGTTTTCTTAAGACAACCCAATTGCTGGGTTAGTCCATTTTTTAACCCAACTTGAGTTAAGCAGGTGGGTTGTTTTAACCCAGCGATTGGGTTGTCTTAAGCAAATATTTACCACAACCGCAGGATTAAAACAACCCAATCGATGGGTTAAAACAAACCAATTGCTGGGTTAGTCCATATTTGACCCAACATTGGGATAAAACAACCCAGCATTTTTTACAGTGTAACATTGAGAGAATGTTCCCTGCTAAGATATTTAACGTATAAACTTATAAAAAGTTATAAAGATATAAACTTTAACAGTTTTAAAGACAACACATTAGATTTTTCTATCACACTCTAAAAAATGCTGGGTCGTTTTAACCCAATGTTGGGTCAATAATGGACTAACCCATCAATTGGGTTGTTTTAATCCTGTGGTTGGGTTAAATATTTGCTTAAGACAACCCAATTGCTGGGTTAGTCCATATTTGACCCAACATTGGGTTGTTTTTTACTCAGAATTTATTTAGAGGGCACTGTTGTTGCCAAATTATATTTAATAATGTTGACTAATAGCTAATAAACAACATTGGCATTATTTTTATTTAAAAACGAACATTTTAACTGAATTAAAGAGCCATTTTCTGCTTTGACAAACTGAAAGGGCTTTTTTCTCTTCTGTTATTTTCTGCCTCGCAAAAACACACAAACATTTTAATGAAAGAAAATGGCTTTTAAAATATCCACACACAAAAAAAGGACATGAATAATCCTTTGCAGGAACAATATTAGCTTCGGCGAAAAATGAAAAATGATGCACCGATTACATCAAATGCATTAAAACGTCCGTCAAACGCTGAGCGGAGTGTGAGTGAAGAAGTGCGACAGTATTTAATGCGACTCATGCGTCATCGTGTCCAGTTCATGTGTTGTTCAGGCTGTTATTAACTGATAATCTGCTCCTCTGGGACATCAGTGATACACACACTCATATCTGGTGTTTGTGTTTGTGTGTGTGTGTGTGTGTGTGTGTGTGTGTGTGTGATGTGTCTTGTGAGGATTCAAGCCCTCAGAGGATGTGGCTCATTAGAGCTGATGAGTGTCATACTTTAATAGTGAGTAAACACACACACACACACACACACACACACACACACACACACACACACACACACACACACACACACACACACACACACACACACACACACACACACACACACACACACACACACACAGCACCTAAACCTACCCATCACACACACACACACACACACACACACACACACACACACACACAGCACCTAAACCTACCCATCACACACACACACACACACACACACACACACACACACACACACACACACACAGCACCTAAACCTACCCATCACACACACACACACACACACACACACACACACACACACACACACACACACACACACACACAGCACCTAAACCTACCCATCACACACACACACACACACACACACACACACACACACACACACACACACAGCACCTAAACCTACCCATCACACACACACACACACAAACACACACACACACACACAAACACACACACACACACACACACACACACACACACACACACACACACACTTCACTGAACCCCTGTATCATCATCATTGCCGATCATGTGGGATGCTTTTAACGGGGATTTCAGGAATAAGTCACGTGACTCTGCAGTGTAATCCCATGATGTCTAATTTTGCTGCAGGTTCTCATTAGAGTTAATCTCACCATTTACTGAACCACTGTTTCCTAGACGACTGGTTAGGATGGATTTACAACTCACACACTTGTGTGATTAATCAGACAACACACAGGATCAGTTTTGTGTTCACCCTTAAACGTCAGTCTTTAGACACACACACACACTCAATCACACACTCTCACGCACACACACACACACAGTTTCAGACAGACACTCTTACACTCAAACTCTCTTTCACACACACACACACACACACACACACACACACACACACACACACACACACACACACACACACACACACACACACACACACACACACAATCAGACACACAAACACACACACACACACACAATCAGTCTCATCGACACACACAACACACACACAGTTTCAGACAGACACTCTTACACTCACACTCTCTCTCACACACACAAAACACACACACTCTCTCTCGTGCGTGCGCGCACACACCCACACACACCCACACATATGCACACACACAATCAGTCACACAAACACACTCAGTCACACCGACACAAACACCACACGCACACAGTTTCAGACACACACTCTCATACACACACCCACACACACCCACACATATGCACACACACAATCAGTCACACAAACACACTTAGTCACACCGACACAAACACCACACGCATACAGTTTCAGACACACACCCTCATACACACACCCACACATATGCACACACACAATCAGTCACACAAACACACTCAGTCACACCGACACAAACACCACACGCACACAGTTTCAGACACACACTCTCATACACACACACACACACACACACACAATCAGTCACTCACACGCACACACACACACAGTTTCAGACACACACTCTCATGCACACACACACACAATCAGTCACTCACACACACAGTTTCAGACAAACACTCTTACACTCTAACTCTCTCTCTCTCTGTCTCACACACACACACGCACGCACACACGCACGCACACACACACACACACACACACACACCTATCTATCTGTCACACAGGAGCCTCTTTTCATAATAAAGAGCTATGGTGGAGCAAACACAGGGTGGGATCTTCACACAGTGTTGGGCTTGTGCTGAGTTCAGACTTGTGTAAACACGGGAACATCACAGCCTCAGATCGCAGCAGTGTGTGTGTGTGTGTGTGTGTGTGTGTGTGTGTGTGTGTGTGTGTGTGTGTGTGTGTGTGTGTGTGTGTGTGTGTGCCATTCTCTTTGCCAGCGGCTCAGGGACGCCAGCCGGGCTGAATCAAGCACTGCGGAGACATGCTTTATGGCCCGCGCTGATGACAGAACTACAAAACCCACAATGCTGCATTGATGGAGGAAGTGATGCAGTAAATTTAGAGCGGCTAAAAGCAGGCAAACATCCCGACAGTGTTTAGAGAGACTCTTCAGGTCTGGTTCAAAGGGTTAGTTCACCCAAAAATAAAAAAAATTATGTTCATCTGCATTCAAAAAAAAAAATGGTTCAGTCCCTTCATAGATACGACATTTAAATGATGTTTACTTCACCTAATGCAATTAAGTTGTGTCGAAATGTGTTCAATCAGCCTAATATATTTAAAACTGAAGTTTGCTAAATTAATTTGTGTTAAAACTACATGAAATATTTGTGCTGCCATCACTAACTGGGCAGTGGGTCTGTAGTTCCCAGCATGCTTTGCAAGGGACTGCGCTAGGAGAGTAAATGTCTGGATTAAAGTGATATTTTCTGTGTTTTTCAGTAAAGGGAAAGATGTTATTAGTTTATGATCGTGTTTAATGTTCAGTTATGTTGGACATTGAGGAGTTTCTGTTATTGTGTGGTTATTATGCAGAAGAGTGTGTGTGTGTGTGTGTGTGTGTGTGTGTGTGTGTGTGTGTGTGTGTGTGTGTGTGTGTGTGTGTGTGTGTGTGTGTGTGTGTGTGTGTGTGTGTGTGTGTGTGTGTGTGTGTGTGTGTGTGTGTGTGTGTGTGTGTGTGTGTGTGTGTGTTCAGCCTCCGGTACATGAGGGTCCTGTCACCCGCAGCGCCAGTCGAGCCGCATAGACAGCGGTTAGTTAGTGGCAGAGGTTAGACAGGGGTTAGACAGAGGTTAGTTAGTGGCAGAGGTTAGACAGGGGTTAGACAGAGGTTAGTTAGTGGCAAAGGTTAGACAGGGGTTAGACAGAGGTTAGTTAGTGGCAGAGGTTAGACAGGGGTTAGTTAGAGGCAGAGGTTAGACAGAGGTTATGCAGAGGTTAGTGGCAGAGGTTAGTTAGTGGCAGAGGTAAGACAGGGGTTAGTTAGTGGCAGAGGTTAGACAGAGGTTATGCAGAGGTTAGTGGCAGAGGTTAGTTAGTGGCAGAGGTTAGACAGAGGTTAGTTAGTGGCAGAGGTTAGACAGAGGTTAGTTAGTGGCAGAGGTTAGTTAGTGGCAGACGTTAGGCAGGGGTTAGTTAGAGGCAGAGGTTAGGCAGGGGTTAGTTAGAGGCAGAGGTTAGGCAGGGGTTAATTAGAGGCAGAGGTTAGGCAGGGGTTAATTAGAGGCAGAGGTTAGTGGCAGAGGTTAGACAGAGGTTAGTTAGTGGCAGAGGTTAGACAGAGGTTATGCAGAGGTTAGTGGCAGAGGTTAGTTAGTGGCAGAGGTTAGACAGAGGTTAGTTAGTGGCAGAGGTTAGTTAGTGGCAGACGTTAGGCAGGGGTTAGTTAGAGGCAGAGGTTAGGCAGGGGTTAGTTAGAGGCAGAGGTTAGGCAGGGGTTAATTAGAGGCAAAGGTTAGTGGCAGAGGTTAGACAGAGGTTAGTTAGTGGCAGAGGTTAGACAGAGGTTAGTTAGTGACAGAGGTTAGTTAGTGGCAGAGGTTAGACAGAGGTTAGTTAGTGGCAGAGGTTAGACAGAGGTTAGTTAGTGGCAGAGGTTAGACAGAGGTTAGTTAGCGGCAGAGGTTAGTTAGTGGCAGACGTTAGGCAGGGGTTAGTTAGAGGCAGAGGTTAGGCAGGGGTTAATTAGAGTCAGAGGTTAGTGGCAGAGGTTAGACAGAGGTTAGTTAGTGGCAGAGGTTAGACAGAGGTTAGTTAGTGGCAGACGTTAGGCAGGGGTTAGTTAGAGGCAGAGGTTAGTTAGTGGCAGAGGTTAGACAGAGGTTAGTTAGTGGCAGAGGTTAGACAGAGGTTAGTTAGTGGCACAGGTTAGACAGAGGTTAGTTAGTGGCAGAGGTTAGACAGAGGTTAGTTAGTGACAGAGGTTAGTTAGAAGCAGAGGTTAGGCAGAGGTTATGCAGAGGTTAGTGGCAGAGGTTAGTTAGTGGCACAGGTTAGACAGAGGTTAGTTAATGACAGAGGTTAGTTAGAAGCAGAGGTTAGGCAGAGGTTAGTGGCAGAGGTTAGTTAGTGGCAGAGGTTAGACAGAGGTTAGTTAGTGGCAGAGGTTAGACAGGGGTTAGTTAGTGGCAGAGGTTAGACATAGGTTAGTTAGTGGCAGAGGTTAGACAGGGGTTAGTTAGAGGCAGAGGTTAGTTAGTGGCAGAGGTTAGACAGAGGTTAGTTAGTGGCAGAGGTTAGACAGAGGTTAGTTAGAGGCAGAGGTTAGTTAGTGGCAGAGGTTAGACAGAGGTTAGTTAGTGGCAGAGGTTAGACAGAGGTTAGTTAGTGGCAGACGTTAGGCAGGGGTTAGTTAGAGGCAGAGGTTAGGCAGGGGTTAATTAGAGGCAGAGGTTAGTGGCAGAGGTTAGACAGAGGTTAGTTAGTGGCAGGGGTTAGACAGAGGTTAGTTAGTGGCAGACGTTAGGCAGGGGTTAGTTACAGGCAGAGGTTAGGCAGAGGTTAGTTAGTGGCAGAGGTTAGACAGAGGTTAGTTAGTGGCAGAGGTTAGACAGAGGTTAGTTAGTGGCACAGGTTAGACAGAGGTTAGTTAGTGGCAGAGGTTAGACAGAGGTTAGTAGGTGGCAGAGGTTAGACAGAGGTTAGTTAGTGACAGAGGTTAGACAGAGGTTAGTTAGTGACAGAGGTTAGTTAGAAGCAGAGGTTAGGCAGAGGTTATGCAGAGGTTAGTGGCAGAGGTTAGTTAGTGGCAGAGGTTAGACAGAGGTTAGTTAGTGGCAGAGGTTAGACAGAGGTTAGTTAGTGGCAGAGGTTAGACATAGGTTAGTTAGTGACAGAGTTTAGTTAGAAGCAGAGGTTAGGCAGAGGTTAGACAGAGGTTAGTTAGTGGCAGAGGTTATACAGAGGTTAGTTAGTGGCAGAGTTTAGACAGAGGTTAGTTAGTGACAGAGGTTAGTTAGAAGCAGAGGTAAGGCAGAGGTTATACAGAGGTTACTTAGTGGCAGAGGTTAGACAGAGGTTAGTTAGTGGCAGAGGTTAGACAGAGGTTAGTTAGTGACAGAGGTTAGACAGAGGTTAGTTAGTGGCAGAGGTTAGACATAGGTTAGTTAGAGGCAGAGGTTAGACAGAAGTTAGTTAGTGGCAGAGGTTAGACAGAGGTTAGTTAGTGGCAGAGGTTAGACAGAGGTTAGTTAATGGCAGAGGTTAGACAGAGGTTAGTTAGTGACAGAGGTTAGTTAGAAGCAGAGGTTAGGCAGAGGTTATACAAAGATTACTTAGTGGCAGAGGTTAGACAGAGGTTAGTTAGTGGCAGAGGTTAGACAGAGGTTAGTTAGAGGCAGAGGTTAGACATAGGTTAGTTAGAGGCAGAGGTTAGTTAGTGGCAGAGGTTAGGCAGAGGTTAGTTAGAGGCAGAGGTTAGACAGAGGGTTAGTTAGTGGCAGAGGTTAGACAGAGGTTAGTTAGAGGCAGAGGTTAGACAGAGGTTAGTTAGAGGCAGAGGTTATGCAGGGGTTAATTAGAGGCAGAGGTTAGGCAGAGGTTAGTTAGAGGCAGAGGTTAGACAGAGGTTAGTTAGTGGCAGAGGTTAGACAGAGGTTAGTTAATGGGAGAGGTTAGACAGAGGTAAGTTAGTGACAGAGGTTAGTTAGAAGCAGAGGTTAGGCAGAGGTTATACAGAGGTTACTTAGTGGCAGAGGTTAGACAGAGGTTAGTTAGTGGCAGAGGTTAGACAGAGGTTAGTTAGAGGCAGAGGTTAGACATAGGTTAGTTAGAGGCAGAGGTTAGACAGAGGTTAGTTGGTGGCAGAGGTTAGGTAGAGGTTAGTTAGAGGCAGAGGTTAGACAGAGGGTTAGTTAGTGGCAGAGGTTAGACAGAGGTTAGTTAGTGGCAGAGGTTAGACAGAGGTTAGTTAGTGGCAGAGGTTAGACAGAGGTTAGTTAGAGGCAGAGGTTAGACATAGGTTAGTTAGAGGCAGAGGTTAGACAGAGGTTAGTTAGTGGCAGAGGTTAGGCAGAGGTTAGTTAGTGGCAGAGGTTAGACAGAGGTTAGTTAGAGGCAGAGGTTAGACAGAGGTTTGTTAGAGGCAGAGGTTATGCAGGGGTTAATTAGAGGCAGAGGTTAGGCAGAGGTTAGTTAGAGGCAGAGGTTAGACAGAGGTTAGTTAGTGGCAGAGGTTAGACAGAGGTTAGTTAGAGGCAGAGGTTATGCAGGGGTTAATTAGAGGCAGAGGTTAGACAGAGGTTAGTTAGTGGCAGAGGTTAGACAGAGGTTAGTTAGTGGAAGAGGATAGACAGAGGTTAGTTAGAGGCAGAGGTTATGCAGGGGTTAATTAGAGGCAGAGGTTAGGCAGATGTTAGTTAGAGGCAGAGGTTAATCAGTTTCAGAGATTAGTTAGTGGCAGAGGTTAGGCAGGGGTTAGTTAGAGGCAGAGGTTAATCAGTTTCAGAGATTAGTTAGTGGCAGAGGTTAGGCAGAGGTTAGTTAGTGGCAGAGGTTAGACAGGGGTTAGTTAGTGGCAGAGGTTAGACAGAGGTTAGTTAGTGGCAGAGGTTAGACAGGGGTTAGTTAGTGGCAGAGGTTAGTTAGAGGCAGAGGTTAATCAGTTTCAGAGATTAGTTAGTGGCAGAGGTTATGCAGGGGTTAGTTAGTGGCAGAGGTTATGCAGAGGTTAGTTAGTTGCAGAGGTTAGTTAGTTGCAGAGGTTAGGCAGGGGTTAGTTAGAGGCAGAGGTTAATCAGTTGCAGAGGTTAGTAGTTATCACAACGAGAGGTGTACATGGAGCCACTAAATCTCCAATCTCTGGGGAATCACATGTTTTAAACAAACGTTGAACAGAGGAGAGTCTGCTGGAGAAAAGAGAATGAGACAGAGCTTTCCGTAAAACAAGAATCAACATCAGCTCGGCTTTAGGAGATGGAGAGAACTATGAGATTTGAAATGTTGTAAAAGAGATGGTGTTTTCATTACTTATTATTATAAGGTGTTTTATTGAACAGATAAACGGCCATATGTAGCTCTAACATAGTTCACTGTAAAGAATCATCTACTGTGAAGATAATTTCTTTATGGTTGTTATGCTGGAGTTTATTTTTAAGGAAGTATTGTGTCTGTTAATGGGTAAAGCTACAGTAAAGTTTTCAGCTAGTCAGCGCGAGTGCCTTTCCATCTAAAAGCCTAGTAGGGAATGTTTTATGAGCAGCAGGATAATCTCACTCGCTTTTTTAGTTTTGAGAAAGAACCATATTCATCCGTACAGTCACACAGAGCCGAAGCACATCAAAATAGCGTTCTTCCGCAAAATGCATGTTTGCAATGCAAGTTAGCTTTGATTAAAATCATGAGGTTTTTTTTTTGCATCGTGACATTGTTTAATTATCTATTGTTTTGAAAGCTGATATAAATGTTTCATTTATAAATGTAAAAATGTCCTGCAAATACAGCAGTTTAAATCCTGCCAATACAGCAGTTTCCTGCAGCGACATTAGAGAGGGTCTTTGGCAAACAAACAGAGGGTTGACTGCAGGGTCAATCTACTTCTGGAGTTACATAAGAGTCCCTACAAACACAGACAATCCCACAAAACAGCCGGCAGGTCGAAGTCTGATGCCTCTGAGTTGCTTGTGACGGGTCCTTGTGGCACAAATAGCCCAGTGTGGTCAAACATTGACTCTGTCTTAGAGTTGGGGGAAACCACCGCTAGAGAGAAAAAACTCTCCTGTCTTCACAAGCCTCATGTATTTATAGAGCGCTGTTGCATCATAACGCTGTCAGTGACCCAACGCAGATTTAAATGAGTATTTGAGTACTTTAGCTTTCAGTCTCGGCCACGTCTCTATGGAAGCCTGTTTTTGCAACTAAATAAAAAAAATTCTGAGATATAAACTCGCAATTGCGTGATATTAAGTCACAATTCTGAGATAAAAACTCACAATTGCATGATATAAAGTCACAATTCATGAAAATATAAACTCGCAATTGCGTGATATAAACTAAAGTCACATTTCTGAGATATAAACACGTAATTATGTAATTTAAAGTCACAATTCTGAGATATAAACGCATAATTGCGTGATATAAAGTCACAATTCTGCGATATAAACTCACAATTGCGTGATATAAATTCACAATTCTGAAGTATAAACTCACAATTGCGTGATATAAAGTCACAATTCTGAGATATAAACTCACAATTGCGTGATATAAAGTCACAATTCTGAGGTATAAACTCACAACTGCATGATATAAAGTCACAATTCTGCGATATAAACTCACAATTGCGTGATATAAAGTCACAATTCTGCGATATAAACTCACTATTGCATGATATAAAGTCACAATTCTGAGATATAAACGCATAATTGCGTGATATAAAGTCACAATTCTGCGATATAAACTCACAATTGCGTGATATTAAGTCACAATTCTGAAGTATAAACTCACAATTGCGTGATATAAAGTCACAATTCTGAGATATAAACTCACAATTGCGTGATATAAAGTCACAATTCTGAGATATAAACTCACAATTGCGTGATAAAGTCACAATTCTGAGATATAAACTCACAATTGCGTGATAAAGTCACAATTCTGATATAAACTCGCAATTGCGTGATAAAGTCACAATTCTGAGATATAAACTCACAATTGCGTGATAAAGTCACAATTCGGAGATATAAACTCACAATTGCGTGATAAAGTCACAATTCTGAGATATAAACTCACAATTGCGTGATAAAGTCACAATTCTGAGATATAAACTCACAATTGCGTGATAAAGTCACAATTCGGAGATATAAACTCACAATTGCGTGATAAAGTCACAATTCTGAGATATAAACTCACAATTGCGTGATAAAGTCACAATTCTGAGATATAAACTCACAATTGCGTGATAAAGTCACAATTCTGAGATATAAACTCACAATTGCGTGATAAAGTCACAATTCTGAGATATAAACTCGCAATAGCGTGATATAAAGTCACAATTCTGAGATATAAACTCACAATTGCGTGATAAAGTCACAATTCTGAGATATAAACTCACAATTGCGTGATAAAGTCACAATTCTGATATAAACTCGCAATTGCGTGATAAAGTCACAATTCTGAGATATAAACTCACAATTGCGTGATAAAGTCACAATTCGGAGATATAAACTCACAATTGCGTGATAAAGTCACAATTCTGAGATATAAACTCGCAATTGTGTGATAAAGTCACAATTCTGCGATATAAACTCACAATTGCGTGATAAAGTCACAATTCTGATATAAACTCACAATTGCGTGATATAAAGTCACAATTCTGAGACATAAACTCACAATTGCGTGATATAAAGTCACAATTCTTAGGTATAAACTCACAATTGCGTGATATAAAGGCACAATTCTGAAGTATAAACTCACAATTGTGTGATAAAGTCACAATTCTGAGATATAAACTCACAATTGCGTGATAAAGTCACAATTCTGAGATATAAACTAACAATTGCGTGATAAAGTCACAATTCTGAGATATAAACTAACAATTGCGTGATAAAGTCACAATTCTGAGATATAAACTCGCAATTGCGTGATAAAGTCACAATTCTGAGATCTAAACTCACAATTGCGTGATAAAGTCACAATTCTGAGATATAAACTCGCAATTGCGTGATAAAGTCACAATTCTGAGATCTAAACTCACAATTGCGTGATAAAGTCACAATTCGGAGATATAAACTAGCAATTGCGTGATAAAGTCACAATTCGGAGATATAAACTCACAATTGCGTGATATAGTCACAATTCTGCGATATAAACTCAGAATTGTGTGATATAGTCACAATTCTGAGATATAAACTCACAATTGCGTGATATTAAGTCACAATTCTGAGATATAAACTCACAATTGCGTGATATAGTCACAATTCTGAGATATAAACTCACAATTGCGTGATATAGTCACAATTCTGAGATATAAACTCACAATTGTGTGATATAAAGTCACAATTCTGAGATATAAACTCACAATTGCGTGATATAGTCACAATTCTGAGATATAAACTCACAATTGTGTGATAAGCTCACAATTCTGAGATATAAACTCACAATTGCGTGATATAGTCACAATTCTGAGATATAAACTCGCAGTTGCGTGATAAAGTCACAATTCTGAGATATAAACTCACAATTGAGTGATATAAAGTCACAATTCTGAAGTATAAACTCACAATTGCGTGATATAAAGTCACAATTCTTGAGATATAAACTCACAATTGTGTGATATAAAGTCACAATTCTGAGATATAAACTCACAATTGCGTGATATAGTCACAATTCTGAGATATAAACTCACAATTGCGTGATATAGTCACAATTCTGAGATATAAACTCGCAATTGCGTGATAAAGTCACAATTCTGAGATCTAAACTCACAATTGCGTGATAAAGTCACAATTCGGAGATATAAACTAGCAATTGCGTGATAAAGTCACAATTCTGCGATATAAACTCACAATTGCGTGATATAGTCACAAGTCTGCGATATAAACTCAGAATTGTGTGATATAGTCACAATTCTGCGATATAAACTCACAATTGCGTGATATAAAGTCACAATTCTTGAGATATAAACTCACAATTGTGTGATATAAAGTCACAATTCTGAGATCTAAACTCACAATTGCGTGATATAGTCACAATTCTGAGATATAAACTCACAATTGCGTGATATAAAGTCACAATTCTTGAGATATAAACTCACAATTGTGTGATATAAAGTCACAATTCTGAGATATAAACTCACAATTGCGTGATATAAAGTCACAATTCTGAGATCTAAACTCACAATTGTGTGATATAAAGTCACAATTCGGAGATCTAAACTCGCAATTGCGTGATATAAAGTCACAATTCTTGAGATATAAACTCACAATTGTGTGATATAAAGTCACAATTCTTGAGATATAAACTCACAATTGCGTGATATAAAGTCAAAATTCTTGAGATCTAAACTCGCAATTGCGTGATAGTCACAATTCTGCGATATAAACTCACAATTGTGTGATAAGCTCACAATTATGAGATATAAACTCACAATTGCGTGATATTAAGTCACAATTCTGAGATATAAACTCACAATTGCGTGATATAGTCACAATTCTGAGATATAAACTCACAATTGCGTGATAAAGTCACAATTCTGAGATATAAACTCACAATTGCGTGATAAAGTCAATTCTGAGATATAAACTCACAATTGCGTGATATAGTCACAATTCTGAGATATAAACTTGCAATTGCGTGATATAGTCACAATTCTGAGATATAAACTCACAATTGTGTGATAAGCTCACAATTATGAGATATAAACTCACAATTGCGTGATAAAGTCACAATTCTGCGATATAAACTCACAATTGTGTGATATAAAGTCACAATTCTGAGATCTAAACTCACAATTGCGTGATATAGTCACAATTCTGATATAAACTCACAATTGCGTGATAAAGTCACAATTCTGCGATATAAACTCACAATTGCGTGATATAAAGTCACAATTCTGAGATCTAAACTCACAATTGTGTGATATAGTCACAATTCGGAGATCTAAACTCACAATTGTGTGATATAAAGTCACAATTCGGAGATCTAAACTCACAATTGTGTGATATAAAGTCACAATTCGGAGATCTAAACTCACAATTGCGTGATATAAAGTCACAATTCGGAGATCTAAACTCGCAATTGCGTGATAGTCACAATTCTGAGATATAAACTCACAATTGCGTTATATAGTCACAATTCTGAGATATAAACTCACAATTGTGTGATATAAAGTCACAATTCTGAGATATAAACTCACAATTGCGTTGAAAAAAAGTCGGAATTCTGAGATAAAGTCATAATTACTCTTTTTATTATTTAATTTATTGCCGAAACGGGCTTCCATATGTCTCAGTTGTGTTTTATAATGCGATTTTTTAGGGCAGTGTCTTCAGTGTTTGGCTGAATAAGTCTTGTTATTTTCTAACTTTAGCTCTGGCAGAGGTGACTGATTCCTTAGCCCTGACGATTCGGCTCTTTAGTGTTTCTTTTTGGGGTTTTTCATGTGCGCAAGTCAATATGGAACAATAGAAAGACATAAAATCCCCTTTTACTGGCCTTAGAGTTTCAGACAGCCGACCACCATCCTGACACATGAAACCATTTGGAGAGAAAAAGTGTCTTTTCTTTCTTTTATAGATTTGGATTTGTGGTGCATCGAATCATTGATTTGCTCGAACACTGTTTGGCTTCTGTTTGCTGCCTTCAGCGCTCCTGCTCATCAAGATTCAACAATCACATGTATCGGTCTTAAAAATAAAGTTGCTTTAATGGTTCTCTGGCAGGGAGTGTGATTCCATGAAGAACCTTTCATATCCAAAGAACCTTTCCATTGCACAAAAGGTTATTTGTCGTGCAAAAAGATTCCTAGACTATAAAATGGTTTGAAAAAAATGGTTCTTTAAAGAACCTTTCACAAAACGGTTCTTTGGGGAACCAAAAATGGTTCTTCTGTGATATCACTGCCATTTTTGGTTCTTCCTGGCACCTTTATTTTTGAAGAGTGTATTGGTCTAAAACAGGCAGGGATTACCCATCAGCACAGGACGTGCTAAACTCTCACCTGAACTCACTTACACTGCAAAAAATGTATTTCTTACTTAGTATTTTTGTCTTGTTTCTAGTCCAAACATCTAAACATTCTTAAAACAAGAAGTATTTACTAGACAAGCAAAGGTAATTGTCTTGTTTTGGGGAAAAATAACTCCAAATGAAGAGAGTTTTTGCTTAAAATAAGATAAATAATCTGCCAATGGGGTGAGAAAAATAATCTTAATTCAAACAGAAAACAAGATTATTTTACTCACCCGATTGGCAGATTATTTATCTTATTTTAAGCAAAAACTCTCTTCATTTTGAGTTATTTTTCCCCAAAACAAGACAATTACTTTTACTTGTCTAGTAAATGTTTCTTAATGTAAGAATTTTTAGATATTTAGACTAGAAACAAGACAAAAATACTAAGTAAGAAAAGCCTTTATTGCAGTGTAGACTCTAATCTTCCATTGGTCAGTGTGCAGTCAGTGGGATGGAAATTCTCAACAGGGTCATTGTGAAAAAGGCCCAAAAAGCTTTATAAAAGCACAGATTTTATTGTTTGGGTGAAATATGTCATTGAGATGTAGGTTTGGCAGAGGCTTTTGGAGATTTCAGTCCTCGCAGCTCGTCAGGAAGGTCGATGAGTGATAAAAATGGATAAAAATGAGTGATAAAACATGTTCAGCTGTCGTTACTGAACCGTTTATCCTTCATCACCTCTGATCAACAGCCCTTGAGGAGGAATTAATACAGAAAAAAGGAAACAGCTTTCATTTTTAAATCGCTAGTAGATTTCACTAACACTTGCAAAGGAACGGAAGACAAGGCAATGAATTAAACGGGAAATTAGTAGGAAAATAAAAAAATGTGACTATCTCACAGCTTTTATCATTTGCATTTATCACTTAATTTCTCCCAATTCTGAGTTTATGACTCGCAATTCTGACTTTTCTCCCAATTCTGAGTTTATGACTCGCAATTCTGACTTTTCTCCCAATTCTGAGTTTATGACTCGCAATTCTGACTTTTCTTATAATTCTGATTTTATGACTCGCAATTCTGACTTTTCTTATAATTCTGATTTTATGATTCGCAATTCTGACTTTTCTTATAATTCTGATTTTATGACTCGCAATTCTGACTTTTCTTATAATTCTGAGTTTGATTCGCAATTCTGACTTTTCTTATAATTCTGAGTTTATGACTCGCAATTCTGACTTTTCTTATAATTCTGATTTTATGACTCGCAATTCTGACTTTTCTTATAATTCTGATTTTATGACTCGCAATTCTGACTTTTCTTATAATTCTGAGTTTATGACTCGCAATTCTGACTTTTCTTATAATTCTGATTTTATGACTCGCAATTCTGACTTTTCTTATAATTCTGATTTTATGACTCGCAATTCTGACTTTTCTCCCAATTCTGAGTTTATGACTCGCAATTCTGACTTTTCTCCCAATTCTGAGTTTATGACTCGCAATTCTGACTTTTCTTATAATTCTGAGTTTATGACTCGCAATTCTGACTTTTCTTATAATTCTGAGTTTATGACTCGCAATTCTGACTTTTCTTATAATTCTGAGTTTATGACTCGCAATTCTGACTTTTCTCCCAATTCTGAGTTTATGACTCGCAATTCTGACTTTTCTAATAATTCTGAGTTTATGACTCGCAATTCTGACTTTTCTTATAATTCTGATTTTATGACTCGCAATTCTGACTTTTCTTATAATTCTGAGTTTATGATTCACAATTCTGACTTTTCTTATAATTCTGAGTTTATGATTCGCAATTCTGACTTTTCTTATAATTCTGAGTTTATGATTCACAATTCTGATTTTTCTCATAATTCTGAGTTTATGACTCACAATTCTGATTTTTCTTATAATTCTGAGTTTATGACTCACAATTCTGACTTTTCTTATAATTCTGAGTTTATGATTCACAATTCTGACTTTTCTTATAATTCTGAGTTTATGATTCGAAATTCTGATTTTTCTCATAATTCTGAGTTTATGACTCACAATTCTGACTTTTCTTATAATTCTGAGTTTATGATTCGCAATTCTGACTTTTCTTATAATTCTGAGTTTATGATTCGCAATTCTGACTTTTCTTATAATTCTGAGTTTATGACTCACAATTCTGACTTTTCTTATAATTCTGAGTTTATGATTCGCAATTCTGACTTTTCTTATAATTCTGAGTTTATGATTCGCAATTCTGACTTTTCTTATAATTCTGAGTTTATGATTCGCAATTCTGACTTTTCTTATAATTCTGAGTTTATGATTCGCAATTCTGACTTTTCTTATAATTCTGAGTTTATGATTCGCAATTCTGACTTTTCTAATAATTCTGAGTTTATGATTCGCAATTCTGACTTTTCTCATGATTCTGAGTTTATGACTCACAATTCTGACTTTTCTTATAATTCTGAGTTTATGATTCGCAATTCTGACTTTTCTTATAATTCTGAGTTTATGATTCGCAATTCTGACTTTTCTTATAATTCTGTGTTTGATTCGCAATTCTGAATTTTCTCATAATTCTGAGTTTGATTCGCAATTCTGACTTTTCTAATAATTCTGAGTTTATGATTCGCAATTCTGACTTTTCTTATAATTCTGAGTTTATGATTCGCAATTCTAACTTTTCTAATAATTCTGAGTTTGATTCGCAATTCTGACTTTTCTTATAATTCTGAGTTTATGATTCGCAATTCTGACTTTTCTAATAATTCTGAGTTTATGATTCGCAATTCTGACTTTTCTTATAATTCTGAGTTTGATTCGCAATTCTGACTTTTCTCATAATTCTGAGTTTATGATTCGCAATTCTGACTTTTCTTATAATTCTGAGTTTATGACTCGCAATTCTGACTTTTCTTATAATTCTGAGTTTATGATTCGCAATTCTGACTTTTCTTATAATTCTGAGTTTATGATTCACAATTCTGACTTTTCTTTTAATTCTGAGTTTATGATTCGCAATTCTGACTTTTCTTATAATTCTGAGTTTATGATTCACAATTCTGACTTTTCTTTTAATTCTGAGTTTATGATTCGCAATTCTAACTTTTCTTATAATTCTGAGTTTGATTCGCAATTCTAACTTTTCTTATAATTCTGAGTTTATGATTCGCAATTCTAACTTTTCTAATAATTCTGAGTTTATGATTCACAATTCTGACTTTTCTTATAATTCTGAGTTTATGATTCGCAATTCTGACTTTTCTTATAATTCTGAGTTTATGATTCGCAATTCTGACTTTTCTAATAATTCTGAGTTTATGATTCGCAATTCTGACTTTTCTTATAATTCTGAGTTTGATTCGCAATTCTGACTTTTCTTATAATTCTGAGTTTATGATTCACAATTCTGACTTTTCTTTTAATTCTGATTTTATGATTCGCAATTCTGACTTTTCTTATAATTCTGATTTTATGACTCGCAATTCTGACTTTTCTTATAATTCTGAGTTTGATTCGCAATTCTGACTTTTCTTATAATTCTGAGTTTATGACTCGCAATTCTGACTTTTCTTATAATTCTGATTTTATGACTCGCAATTCTGACTTTTCTTATAATTCTGAGTTTATGACTCGCAATTCTGACTTTTCTTATAATTCTGATTTTATGACTCGCAATTCTGACTTTTCTTATAATTCTGATTTTATGACTCGCAATTCTGACTTTTCTTATAATTCTGAGTTTATGACTCGCAATTCTGACTTTTCTTATAATTCTGATTTTATGACTCGCAATTCTGACTTTTCTTATAATTCTGAGTTCATGACTCGCAATTCTGACTTTTCTCCCAATTCTGAGTTTATGACTCGCAATTCTGACTTTTCTCCCAATTCTGAGTTTATGACTCGCAATTCTGACTTTTCTTATAATTCTGAGTTTATGACTCGCAATTCTGACTTTTCTTATAATTCTGAGTTTATGACTCGCAATTCTGACTTTTCTTATAATTCTGAGTTTATGACTCGCAATTCTGACTTTTCTCCCAATTCTGAGTTTATGACTCGCAATTCTGACTTTTCTAATAATTCTGAGTTTATGACTCGCAATTCTGACTTTTCTTATAATTCTGATTTTATGACTCGCAATTCTGACTTTTCTTATAATTCTGAGTTTATGATTCACAATTCTGACTTTTCTTATAATTCTGAGTTTATGATTCGCAATTCTGACTTTTCTTATAATTCTGAGTTTATGATTCACAATTCTGATTTTTCTCATAATTCTGAGTTTATGACTCACAATTCTGATTTTTCTTATAATTCTGAGTTTATGACTCACAATTCTGACTTTTCTTATAATTCTGAGTTTATGATTCACAATTCTGACTTTTCTTATAATTCTGAGTTTATGATTCGAAATTCTGATTTTTCTCATAATTCTGAGTTTATGACTCACAATTCTGACTTTTCTTATAATTCTGAGTTTATGATTCGCAATTCTGACTTTTCTTATAATTCTGAGTTTATGATTCGCAATTCTGACTTTTCTTATAATTCTGAGTTTATGACTCACAATTCTGACTTTTCTTATAATTCTGAGTTTATGATTCGCAATTCTGACTTTTCTTATAATTCTGAGTTTATGATTCGCAATTCTGACTTTTCTTATAATTCTGAGTTTATGATTCGCAATTCTGACTTTTCTTATAATTCTGAGTTTATGATTCGCAATTCTGACTTTTCTTATAATTCTGAGTTTATGATTCGCAATTCTGACTTTTCTAATAATTCTGAGTTTATGATTCGCAATTCTGACTTTTCTCATGATTCTGAGTTTATGACTCACAATTCTGACTTTTCTTATAATTCTGAGTTTATGATTCGCAATTCTGACTTTTCTTATAATTCTGAGTTTATGATTCGCAATTCTGACTTTTCTTATAATTCTGTGTTTGATTCGCAATTCTGAATTTTCTCATAATTCTGAGTTTGATTCGCAATTCTGACTTTTCTAATAATTCTGAGTTTATGATTCGCAATTCTGACTTTTCTTATAATTCTGAGTTTATGATTCGCAATTCTAACTTTTCTAATAATTCTGAGTTTGATTCGCAATTCTGGCTTTTCTTATAATTCTGAGTTTATGATTCGCAATTCTGACTTTTCTAATAATTCTGAGTTTATGATTCGCAATTCTGACTTTTCTTATAATTCTGAGTTTGATTCGCAATTCTGACTTTTCTCATAATTCTGAGTTTATGATTCGCAATTCTGACTTTTCTTATAATTCTGAGTTTATGACTCGCAATTCTGACTTTTCTTATAATTCTGAGTTTATGATTCGCAATTCTGACTTTTCTTATAATTCTGAGTTTATGATTCACAATTCTGACTTTTCTTTTAATTCTGAGTTTATGATTCGCAATTCTGACTTTTCTTATAATTCTGAGTTTATGATTCACAATTCTGACTTTTCTTTTAATTCTGAGTTTATGATTCGCAATTCTAACTTTTCTTATAATTCTGAGTTTGATTCGCAATTCTAACTTTTCTTATAATTCTGAGTTTATGATTCGCAATTCTAACTTTTCTAATAATTCTGAGTTTATGATTCACAATTCTGACTTTTCTTATAATTCTGAGTTTATGATTCGCAATTCTGACTTTTCTTATAATTCTGAGTTTATGATTCGCAATTCTGACTTTTCTAATAATTCTGAGTTTATGATTCGCAATTCTGACTTTTCTTATAATTCTGAGTTTGATTCGCAATTCTGACTTTTCTTATAATTCTGAGTTTATGATTCACAATTCTGACTTTTCTTTTAATTCTGAGTTTATGATTCGCAATTCTAACTTTTCTTATAATTCTGAGTTTGATTCGCAATTCTAACTTTTCTTA
The DNA here is from genome assembly GCF_024679245.1 of Pseudorasbora parva. Taxonomy (NCBI): domain Eukaryota; kingdom Metazoa; phylum Chordata; class Actinopteri; order Cypriniformes; family Gobionidae; genus Pseudorasbora; species Pseudorasbora parva. The sequence continues at coordinate 3,556,522 of NC_090177.1, read as the reverse complement.
TAATTCTGAGTTTATGATTCACAATTCTGACTTTTCTTATAATTCTGAGTTTATGATTCGCAATTCTGACTTTTCTTATAATTCTGAGTTTATGACTCACAATTCTGACTTTTCTAATAATTCTGAGTTTATGATTCACAATTCTGACTTTTCTAATAATTCTGAGTTTATGATTCGCAATTCTGACTTTTCTAATAATTCTGAGTTTATGATTCGCAATTCTGACTTTTCTTATAATTCTGAGTTTGATTCGCAATTCTGACTTTTCTTATAATTCTGAGTTTATGATTCGCAATTCTGACTTTTCTTATAATTCTGAGTTTATGATTCGCAATTCTGACTTTTCTTATAATTCTGAGTTTATGATTCGCAATTCTGACTTTTCTTATAATTCTGAGTTTGATTCGCAATTCTGACTTTTCTAATAATTCTGAGTTTGATTCGCAATTCTGACTTTTCTTATAATTCTGAGTTTATGATTCGCAATTCTGACTTTTCTTATAATTCTGAGTTTATGATTCGCAATTCTGACTTTTCTTATAATTCTGAGTTTATGACTCACAATTCTGACTTTTCTTATAATTCTGAGTTTATGATTCGCAATTCTGACTTTTCTTATGGTTCTGAGTTTATGATTCGCAATTCTGACTTTTCTTATAATTCTGAGTTTATGACTCACAATTCTGACTTTTCTAATAATTCTGAGTTTTTGATTCACAATTCTGACTTTTCTAATAATTCTGAGTTTATGATTCGCAATTCTGACTTTTCTTATAATTCTGAGTTTATGATTCGCAATTCTGACTTTTCTAATAATTCTGAAGTGATATAAACTTGCAATTGTGAGAAAAAAAGTCAGAAATATGAGATGAAAAGTCACTATTACCTTTTTTATAATTCCATTGCAGAAACAAACTTCCATATATACAGTATTTTCACATAAAACAAACCCAAAAAATCATTGTTTTATTTACAACTTTGATTTTTTTTTTTACAGTGAAGCTTTAGTCTTATTTTATCTCACATCAGGCATTTCTCTTCTGCTTCCTCTGTCTTTAGACTCGTAATTAGCTAGAATGAAGCTAATTGTCTGAAAGTTTTGGAATTTGACCTCTGAATGCACGTCTGATCAGGAAAGTGGAAACCGCTTGTGTCTCATTGGACGTGACCTCTGAACCCTGAGAGTCATGAATTGTTTTCATTCGCGTTCTTTCTTCGAGCATCTACAGTACAGGCCAAAAGTTTGGACACATTACTATTTGTAATGTTTTTGAAAGAAGTTTCTTCTGCTCATCAACCCTGCATTTTGTTTGTAATATTGAAAAGTTTGCATGAATAATTCTCTTTTGTTTTGAAGAATCGTCCCTCTGGAGCTTGTTGCGTTAGATGCCTTTGTCTGAGGATGATGATGTGCATAAAGAGGGACCGGAGATGGTTATGGATGCTGAAACCCCCTGCCACGACTTGATTATCCATGAACATGAGCGGTCAGGCAGTGCTGCAATTGACCTGTTTATGAGGGAAGAAGAGTGAGGACGGTGCTTCGCGCACACACACACACACACGCGCACAGGCAGGGACGCTGTCTCGCTGAGAGAGAACATCTGAAGATAAGTGTGTTCTGCAGGACATCACGGCAGACATAACAACACTACATGTAAACACAATTAGCATGAGTGACATTACTCATGCTAATTGTTCTCAAGAAGACGAGAGTGCTTGACTCATTTGTGTCTTCTTTTTCTTTTAAAGATTTTTAGGAGAATAATCTGCGTTACATACAGTCTGTGAAATGATGCATCCCATTACACTATAAACAATACTTTTTACAAGAAAATACTAATTCTTATACTTATATAGACTTTTCTTATGATTCTGAGTTTATGACTCGCAATTCTGACTTTTCTTATGATTCTGAGTTTATGATTGATAAATGATATGATTGATGAGTTTTATTCAATTGATAATTAAATAATTCTTACATATTTTAATTAATAACTTAATAATTGAATAATTCTTACATATTTTAATTGATAATTGAATAATTCTTACATATTTTCTTTGAATAATTGAATGATTCTTACATATTTTAATTGAATAATTGAATAATTCTTACATATTTTAATTGATAATTGAATAATTCTTACATATTTTAATTAATAACTTAATAATTGAATAATTCTTACATATTTTAATTGATAATTGGAAAATTCTTACATATTTTAATTAATAACTTAATAATTGAATACATTTTACATATTTTAATTGAATAATTCTTACATATTTGAATTGTATAATTGAATAATTCTTACATATTTTAATTAATAACTTAATAATTGAATAATTCTTATATATTTTAATTGATAATTGAATACATTTTACATATATTTTCTTTGAATAATTCTTACATATTTTAATTAATAACTTAATAATTGAATAATTCTTACATATTTTAATTGATAATTGAATAAATTTTACAAATTTTCTTTGAATAATTGAATGATTCTTACATATTTTAATTGAATAGTTGAATAATTATTACATATTTTAAATAATAACTTAATAATTGAATAATTCTTACATATTTTAATTGATAATTTAATAATTCTTACATATTTTCTTTGAATAGTTGAATAATTCTTACATATTTTAATTAATAACTTAATAATTGAATAATTCTTACATATTTTAATTGATAATTGAATAATTCTTACATATTTTAATTAATAACTTAATAATTGAATAATTCTTACATGTTTTAATTGATAATTGAAAAATTCTTACGTATTTTAATTAATAACTTAATAATTGAATACATTTTACATATTTTAATTGATAATTGAATAAATTTTACAAATTTTCTTTGAATAATTGAATGATTCTTACATATTTTAATTGAATAGTTGAATAATTATTGCATATTTTAAATAATAACTTAATAATTGAATAATTCTTACATATTTGAATTGTATAATTGAATAATTTTTACATATTTTAATTAATAACTTAATAATTGAATAATTCTTATATATTTTAATTGATAATTGAATAAATTTTACATATTGTGGCAAGGGGGGCGTGGTTTAGCGAGGTCTGCAGTGGGAGAGAGAGCTGCGGGACGAGCGGTAAGTGAGTGGGTTGGACGCAGATTAATAACACCTGTATCTTGTTCCAGTAATGGGCGTGGAGAGAGGATAAAACGCCAGTGGAACCGGAAGCCGGAGAGAGAGAGACGGACTGTTGACGCGAGACACCAAGAGACTGAGTTATCCCGTTGAATAATTGAATAATTCTTACATATTTGAATGGATAATTGAATAATTCTTACATATTTAATTGAATTGAATTGAATTTAAATTTCATGGTATTTTACTATCAATTGAAATGCATAAATCTTGAAAAAAAGGCTTCTTTAAAAAAAAGTGTACTAGTAATTTCTGAAAGCCAGTTGTTTCTACACCCATCTGTCTTCAGTGCTTTGAAACCTCTTGTGTTTCGCAGCAAATCTTATCCTTCATATTCCCGTCCAGCGTTTCCATCTCTGACTCCCACACTCTGTGTTTGTTTTTCCAGCCGGAGGAACGGGAGAGACGACACACATCTCCTCCTGTGAAGCCTGTACGGGCCCGGAAACGTTTTGCTCGTCCTGTTTTAAGCAAAAGCTGATCTAAACCCGGTAAGATGACACACAGGCGCTGAAAGCTCCTAAATATGAGCCTCGTTTTCCCACCGATCGCACTTGGCCTTTGACCCGGGAAATACTCCAGCCCTTCCCCCCAATCCTGATCCGCCTCGCAGACACAAAGCTGACAAGATGGCCTAGATTCAGCGCTCACACACACACACACACACACACACAGGAAGAAAAACATGGAGAAAACATTATATTAGCTTGCTCATCCATGCAAACTCATGTAATTACACTGCAAAAAATGCTCTTCTTCTTTAGTCATTTTGTCTTGTTTCTAGTCTAAATATCTAACAATTCTTAAATTAAGACGCATTTTACTAGATAAGTAAAATGACATAAAATCAAAATAAAATCAAAATGAAGTGAGTTTTTGCTTAAAACAGGCAAAATGATCTGCCAATGGGGTGAGAAAAATAATCTTATTTCTCGTTTTTCGTCCCAAACAAGAAATACGATTATTTTTCTCCCCCCATTGGCAGATCATTTTGCCTGTTTTAAGCAAAAACTCACTTCATTTTGATTTTATTTTTAAGAAAACAAGAAAAAATATCTTATATTGTTTTACTGATCTAGTAAATGTATCTTGATTTAAGAATTGTTAGGTATTTAGACTAGAAACAAGACAAAATATGGTAACACTTTAGTATGAGGAACACATATTCACTATTAACTATGACTTTTGCCTCAATAAACTCATAATTTACTGCTTATTAATAGTTAGTAAGGTAGTTTAGGATTAAGTAAGGGATGTAGAATAAGGACCCGTCCACACGAAGCCAGCGCTTTCCCAATCCGATCTTTTTTTTCCCTCGTTTCAAGAAATATCTGCGTCCACACGAGATTACCCAAACCGACTGAAAACGATGTAGTTTGCATGCCAGGCCAGTGTGTGGCGCTGTAATTCTGCCACAGAAATACACTAAAAACGGAGAAGAAGAGTTGTGGCTAGCAGGGGTATAGCAGTGGTCGGAGGTGAGGCAAAATCTCACAATACAATAACAATAAATACATTTGCTACTTAACAGATGTGTTTTATTAACGCCTACCCCAACCCTAAACCTACCCTTACAATAATGCAGATACGTTAATTAAATGAGGCGATATTGATGTGCGCATGCCCAGTGGCCGTAGTTTATCCCTTAAAGGGGTACTTCAGCGCTGGGAAGATGAATCTGTATTTAAACTGGGTCATTAATGTAGTAGAAATGTGAAATTATTTTTTAATTTGGTGCATTCTAGACTGAGAAAAGACAGAAAATGTATTTTTGTCTCATGGGGGTGAAAGACTACAATTCCCAGAATGCTTCGCTGCCCTGTGAGGCCATTCCCAAAGCCACCGCTACTGGATTACTGTGACTGAGTTAGAGAAGACACTACAATTAAAAACTGAACGTGTGTGTTCAATATAACGATCGAGTTGCCGCGTGAGTCTCACAGAAGACTCAGATTAGGAGTCAGTCACGTCATAAATGAGCTGATGAGCTTTCGTGATGAGAGCTGAGGTATTAGCGACCACATTCGCGGCATACATTCACAACACAAGTTCAGTTCATGCCTTTGGAAGCTTAACTTTCATAGAAATTAATTTGAGAAGTTAAAACACTTACATTGCTTAGCATCCGTTTAAATGAATGCCTGTAGCTGAGCTGTGCTGTGAGTGTGATCTCCATGCACGAGTTGAAAACATGAGGAAATGGCTCCCCCTGCTGGCTGTAGTCTTTAGCCTCTGGGCAATCATTCCTCTCGTGACGCAAATATCGTCAATTTGCGTCACGAGAGGAATTTTTCCAGAAATAAAATGCATAAATCTCTCGTCTCAGGGGGATATAAGAGGGGGGAGCACGATCATTTGAATATACTCCAGGGTTTCTACTGATACAAAGCCATATGCTAATCGCTGAAGTAACCCTTTAACTCTTCACCGTGCTGGATGTAGTGTGAGGACATCACCGTTTCAGAAAATATAAGGATTTGCTGTACACACGAAAACGGAAGATGATCGTTTTCAGATTTATCCGCTTTGGGACCCGGTTTCAGAAAAATATCGGATTCATGCTTTCAAAACGCCGGATCCGTGTGGACGAAACGCTGATACGGTACAAAATGTATAAGTTACGTATACAGCTAAACGCATCTCCGTGTGGACGGGGACTAAAAGCTTCACTGTGTAACTTTTTTAGTTTATTCATAGCTAAAATCACTTAGTTCTTTCAAAAATATATGTGCTCATTAATGTATATTTACTTCTTTCAAGTAATAAAGTATTCTCGTAAGTTTATAATATGCCATTGAAAACACATGCGGGTGAGGGGTTCGGATGCCGGTCGCCATTTTGCTCCTCCATCTTGAAAGTACATTTGACATTAGCTTCGCTTTTCGCGTTTTTACACTCGATGGCACCGTGTCGAATGTGAAGAGGGGGATTGCCATGTTAATCTTGGACTAAATCAGCCACCGTAGGAGTTAAAACGAAATCAGAATTGAGAGGAACAGAAACTAATGTTCACTGGATGGTCATATAGCTTTACACCGCTAGATGGGGGAAAGTACTAATAAACAGACAATATCCTAGTAATATGCATGCTAATGAGCAAGTGGTTAATAGGTAATAACTGCACCTTAAAGCCGCACTTGGCTACTTTTGCTCTCGGGGTCCCCCTACAGTTGGGAAAAAATATTGTCCTCAACTACTGTCGTAAGAGCTGTCATCCTACATCAGGGGACGCCATCCGCCATCGCGTGTGCATTTGTTGAAATGACAACCCTGATAGCCCTGAACTAGTGATGCGCGGGTCGTCTCATAACCCGCAGACCCCGTATGTCTATTTAATGGTCGCGGGTGCGCGGCG